>NC_133618.1:653278785-653389221 GCF_048593235.1 Sminthopsis crassicaudata
TCTATACTCAACCCTAGATAGAAGCCTACTCTTGAGTTTTTCAAGTTTTGAAAAGAAAGAATGCTAAATCTACAAATGAAGAATTAGATTGGACCCATCATTCATCTAGAAAACTCGCATTTGGGCCATCAGAACTCAAGATTTTGAAGGGTCTTAAATCCTTTAGTCCAATATTATTGAGTCCAATTGAGTCCAATCTCATTTCATAGATAAGGAAACTGAGGCACAAGAAAATGATCTGCCCAATTTCACCAAGTAGTGACAGTGTCAAGTTTTGAATCCATGTGTTTCATGACTCCAGAATGAGGATTCTTTTTACTGCAACAAACAGAAGAGAGAAGGATGGGCTTCCATTATGGAAATGATAATCATTCTTCCCTAATGTCAGAAAAAACACAGATGTTGAACAAAAAGGAACTTTGGAAATAGAAAGTCAAGATCCAGACAAGCAAAATAACAAATTAGAAACTGTCCAATCTGGAATTCAAAGTCAAGTCTCCTAATTTCAAACAGATAATCCTTTCCACTGTATCTAACCCTGAAATGGGGCCTAGTAAGGTAATCTTTGCTGGAACTCTGTCTTCCCAGAAATCAGCCAGAGTTAGGCTAATCAAAAGTCTTTATTCTTGTTCTCTTGAGGTTGGCATTAGGGGATTAGATCTAGTAATCTCCACACCAGCTTCCTCTCTCTCCAGCACCAGGAGAATGCTTCAATTTCCTCCTCCTACTCCACCCACACATGTCACTTCCCCCTCTTTGTCCCACCAATCAAGTCAGCACAGAACACCTGGGGAAGGTCAACCTTCAAACATGTTAATAGAGAATCATCCAATTGGCAATTAGTCTCACGTGCTCCATTATCCAAGTGCATTTGCTCAGTTCTAGCCCTTTATAAATCTTTTCTCTGCTTCTTCTTCCAAATCAATCAATCAATAAATATTTATTGCCTATTTTGTGCCAGTAATTTTGCCAAGCTCTAAGGATATAAAAGTAAGCAAAAGATTATCCCTGCCTTCAAAGAGTTTACCATCTTATGGAGGAGACAACATGTAGATCCATGTATATAAAACATGTATACAAAATAGGGCATAAGAGCTAATCACCAGAAGGAAGTCACTAGAATTAAAACCATAGGTATATTATTCTTTTAGAGTTTCATCTGAGATGAATCTGTATCAAAATCGCAAAACTCTAAGTACTTATCATTTGTCCCCAAGGTCAGGAGATAGAAATGATGACCCAGAATATCTTATCCCAAATTCTCAGACTCCTAACAGGCTAAGACTGGGTGTTAGCATTCCTTCCACATAATTATCTCTTGGTGCTGAATGGCTTTGACAACAGGAAATCTCCACTAGAAAATACCATCCAAGATGATTTTTTTTACAAGAAATGACTTGGTGTTATTATACAACTTGCTCCAGCATATCTCCAAGCTTCAAGTTGAAATAAAAGCCCTCCCCTTTAATTGACTTTACAAACTCACTTAGGTGGTCACCATGGGCTAATTCCATCTTCATCTCAAGGATGCGGGGCTTCCTTTCCCTCTTCACCTTAGCTCCTTTTTGAAGGCTCAGCTCTATTCTGAGACTTGCTGCTCCCCATTTTCCCATGGATTCCCCCTCTCCCATCTGTACTCTTCAGCCCTTCCCACACTGTTAATTCTTGACTAGAAATATAATGGGAGCCCCCAAAGAGCAGGACAGACTCTTGGGCACAAGTTCTCTCCCTTGGATAGTACTGGTATGCTTCTTCCATCAGCAAAGAGTTTCCATGCTGAAGGCATCTCATCCCCCCTTGCTCCTCTGTGAATGAGAAGGAAACAGCATCAGCACCAGCCAGCACCACTAGCCATTGGCCGACAAAGGAAGGAACCAAATGAGAAACATTTGCTTCTAAAATTAATAACGGTCAGGGTATCTGGGACCCCCAGGTGGTCACTAATGCCTTTGTTAAGGTGACCCAGCCTGGGGCTGCTCTTGGTATTTCTCCCAGAGCAGAGCTCTCCTCCAGAGCTGGGTTCTGTCAGCCCTGGATTTCAGCTTGGGGTCTCAGTTTGAGACAGTCCAGACAGCTCTCCCTGCTGCTTGTCTCCCTTCAGTATCACTCATCATGGCTTAAGCCTGTCTGCCTTGCACTGGCAGTGACCTGGGCGCTGATCACGCCACAGCACAATAAATGAACAGTATCAAGAACAGGCCTGTTTGTGCAATTGTTTAACCTTCTCCCAGCCAAATCATCACTGTCATGTTTCCCCCCATTCAGGGATTCCACAAATCATCAGGGAAGAAATGTATTTGGTTCAATTTCCCAAAATTAGGCATTCCCTTTGAACCTAAGTTTTTGCAGAGATTACCTCACTATTCTAAAATATGTTTTTTTAATAAGCTGGAGAATGTGTGTCAGAAGGAGGGGAGTGATGATCCCTGATATATATTTTTCCTTATTAATACATGAAATCTAGAGTTACACACAAAAAAAAAAGTGACAGATGGGAAGTTGGGAGGCTTGAGTTCTTTTCCAAGTTCTGATCCTATCAATATGTGTGACCTTGGTATGGTCACTTGCCTCAGTGTTATCAATTACAAATTGAAGCTTCCAGTTTTAATATTCTATTATCTCCCCTCCTCCCTCCTCCCATGAGTAAACTTCTAAAGTTGGCTTTGAAGGTGACTTTAGCGACATATTATGGCCTAAAAATAGTTAGATCAGATATTGCTACTTTAGCTATAAGCAAGAGAACAGACCAATTATACACAGATCACTTACAGAGAGCACTGGGAGTTGCCACTAGAGAGAACAGGAAAGAGCCTAACAGAGGAATGCAAGGATGGGATTTCAGCACTGAGGATCCTAGATGGAGCTAAATAGGAGCTAGAAAATGGAAAACCTTAGTAAGGCTTTCAGGCCAGAGTATGTAGGCAAGAGCTAGCACTCAAGATTATTGAATGGAAGTGACATGATTAAAACTGTTGAGTAGTCATTTTGCTTGAACAGAGAGGACATGAAAGAATATGTTAGAGCAATATTGAAGAAGGTCATGAACAATGTGACCAAAAAAAATCTGACTTTCTGCAATAGTCAATTAGGAGCCATTGAAAGTTTTTTGAGTGGAAGGGTATTGAGAATAGTATACTTGGGAAATTATTTATGCTAAAGATTGAAGGATGAATTGAAGATAGGAGAAACTTAACAGACAGCAGTTATATCTTTTGGCCCAGAGATCTCACTACTAAAATTATAATTCCAGGAAGTCAAAGATAGAAAAGAAGGCACAACGTATTCCAAAATATTCATACTATAATTTTTGATGTTGCTGATAGGAAAATTAGATGCCTAAAGATTAAAGGAATGGCTAAAAATATTGTAGTATATAAATGTAATGGAATAATGTTTTATAGTAAGAAATTATAAATATGAAGAATTCAAAAAAGCATGGAAAGACTTAGTTGAACAGTGAAATAAATAGACTAAGGAAAAATCTGCACAATAACCCAAGAAATGGAAATGGAAAGAACAATAAAAGAAATTTGAGTAATTATTAATGACCAATATTGACCAAAAAGAGAAAGACTGGAAAAAATATTACATGTTTTTTCTTCTCTTTAGGTGTGAAGGACCATAGATATGGAAAATTGCACATACTATCAAATTCAGATACTATATTGATTTTTTTTTACTGAATTGCTCTGTTTTTGTTTTTAATTTTTGTTATAACTCATTGAAGAGAGAGAGACAGAGATAGATTCAGAAATTCAGAATATAACTAAACTATATTTAAGATTGCATAAATAAAATTTTTAAAATAATAAAGAAGGCTATTACTGTGGTGCATTATAGTAATACAATAGTGACACTTTTACACCATAGCTGTATTGAGAGTTGAATGGAGGAATCAATGTGAGAACCACTTCAAAGGAATAATCAATAGAATTTGGCAAATGACTTGAATTTGGGAAGCAATGGGGAGAGTCAAAGATGACCTTGATGTTTAAAATTTCAGTTACTGGGAAGATATTGATCATCAATGAAAATAGATGATAATGATTATTCATCCAGTATTTTTGAATATAGGGGTAAACCTAAATGATCTCTATCCTTAAGTATCTTAAAATCTAACAATTTAAAAATAAATTTATATTTTAAAATTTTAAAAATAAATGTAACTATAAGACAATGAATTATAGGTCTCAAATTAAAGGTAAGGACTAATACTATAGTAAAGATAGTTTGGTTGAGTGAAGAAATAATAGACTGGGAGTCAGAAGATCCAAGTTCTAGCCCTGGTTCTGTATACTTGGGTTGGATTTGATGATCTCCAAACTTTTTTTTTGTTTTTACACTTCTGCAGTTCTTTCAGTTTTCTCGTCATTCATGAATGATTATATAAGTCTGCATGGAAGCTTGGTATAGTAGTGATGGGATACTTCATTTACCTAATTATTTGCTAAAAGTTTCTTTTTGACAAAAGCTAATGCTTTCTTAGCATATCACAATAATAATTTTTCTCTTCTAAAATGAGGAAAGCAAAATGAGGAATGTACCATTATTTCTGAGAAATACAGAAATTTTGGTTACTGATGTAGGAATGAGGAAAATCATGTTGGGGAGTGAATTCTCCATTTTGGAATTTTCAAGAGAAGAGAAAATCCAGACACCCTAGATTTAGGGAGGGCTAATTTCAAAGAATTCAGAGAAAGGATAGCAAGCATCTTATTGCCTAAAATTTTATAGGGGAATTCAGTGCAAGAACAATGGAAAATTTTCAAAAACAAATTCTCAAAACATACACATAAATATTCCCAATGAAAAATAAAGTGGATGATGATATCTAAATAGAACAACACCAATGCATAATGAGCTCCCTGAATGATTTGGATTTTTCAAAACAAGAGCTTCCTATTCTCCTTTATTAAAAGCAAGGATAGGTAACTGAGGATAATTACAAAAGAATGGCACAAGTCAGTATTAACAGTGCTTGGAGGACAAAAGGTAAGATTGATCTAAGACTTCCATTGAATGCCTGCGAGAAGAAAAAGAAAGCATTTAACAAGGGTGGCATAAGACTCAAAAAAGGCTAGAACTGCTGCTCAGGTTGAATGGGATGATGAAAACATAATTGAGAAATCAGTGAATTATTTAACACATTTTCATTTGTTTTTCTTTGTCAAAAATAACATATTCAGATTCAAAGAAATAGAATAAAAGTGAATAAGAGAAAATTGAGACTCAAAGAGCATACCTAGTGGACCTCAATGAGTTCGAATTACCAGGTATATACTATCTATATCAGAAAGAATGAGTGGATGTTTAAAGGATCTGGGGAGAAATTTGGAGATTTTAAACTGGATATTACTCAATGATGGAGTTATGAAAGCCAATTCATTCAAAAAGTTCAAATAGTCATTAACTGTAAGAACTTTTTTGTTCTAAGTCATTATGTCTAGAATGAGAAAAATAATAATCCTACTATATTATACTATGATCATAATATCTTACCACAGGTATGATGTTCAGTTCAGAATATAATGTTATAGGAAAGATACTGACATGTACAGATTCGCTAAGATGACAGGAAAAGATAATGACAAATGTGGGAAAACTGGGATACTGATGCATTGTTGTGAAGTTGTGAATGGATCCAACTATTCTGAAAAATAATTTGGAACTATACTCAAAAAGTTATCAAACTGTGCATATCCTTTAATCCAGAAGTATTATTACTGGGCTTATATCCCAAAGTGACATTAAAGAAGGGAAATGTGCCCTTTTCATAGTGGTTAGAAACTGGAAATTGAATGGATGCCCATCAATTGGAAATGGTGGAGTAAAAATTATGATATATGAATATTATGGAATATTATTGTTCTGTAAGAAATGACCAGCAGGATTGTAATGTGGTGTTGTCTCCATAGACTGCCGATTGCTCTCTGGGAGGAGATCTGCTGTGTTAACTCAAATCTCTCAGATAGATTCTTCTTCCTGTAGAGAGCCCTTGTCTCCAGACAGTTGCTGCCAACTCTGGGCCAGAGTAGTGAGACTTCTTCCTCTGGAGAGCCGCCTCAAGTCTGGCCCAGACAAGAGACTCTCCATCTTTCCAGTGTAGCCCTCTTTTATCCTCCCAGATAATGGGCGTGGGATAATGCAAGGGCTTCTGGGAAAAATTACTTCAACCAATGAACTTGCTCCTCCTAAGCATGTAAGCTCCTCCCCAGGAGTTCACAGAAGTAAAACTCCCAGTAAAGGTTGGATCTAGAGAATTGTTAAGTACTGACTTAGCACTTAGTAAGAACCTAATATCTCATTTTCTCATTAACACTTAGTAAAAACCTAACATAGGATTAATACAGAGAGGCTTGGAGAGACTTACATGAACTGATGCTAAGTGAAATGAGCAGAATCAAGAGATAATTATACATTTCAACAATAATATATGAGGACCAATTCTGATGGCTATCCTCAGCAATGAGAGGATCCAATTGAGTTTCAATTGTTCAGTGATGAACAGAACCAGGTATACCCAGTGAAAGAACACTGGGAAATGAGTGTGGACAGCATAGCATTTGCACTCTTTCTGTTGTTGTTTGATTGCATTTTTGTTTTTCTTCCCAGTTATTTTTTACATTCTTTCTAACTCTGATTTTCTTGTGCAACAAGAGAACTGTATAAATATGTACATATATCTTGTATTTAACATATACTTTAACATGTTTAACATGTATGGGATGCCTGCCATCTAGGGGAGAAGGTGAAGAAAAGGAGGGGAAAACTTGGAACAGTAGTGTTTTCAAGGATCAATATTGAAAAATTACCCATGTCAATAAAAGCTATAATAAAAAATAAGAATTTAAAAAGAGAGAGTAGATTTTCCAAAATGGAACTCTTCAAGCAGATTTTGGATAATTAGTAATGTGGGATGTTCTAAAGGTCTGGCTTGGAATGGATAGTCTCTGAGGCTCATTCCAATTCTGTGATTCTGTATATCTGATTATCTTTTCTTAAGAGTTGCATCAGAGAATCTTAGAGTAGAGACAGTTCAATGGAATGACCAATAAAAGTTTCAGGCAAGAATAGAATTCTACATAAGTAGAATTTTTATAAGTAAAAAGGAATACATAGGTTAGGGAAATGGGACAAACAAAGATGGTGAGTCTTGTAAGAAAAAGGAGAATTTGGGGAAACAATGAAGAGACCAATTTGGCTGGAATCTGCAGTTCATGTAGGTGATTAGTAGAAGAGAGAGAACAAAGGTTGCCTCTGGCTAGATCATGCAGGGAAGTAAATAGTTGGCAATGGAGCCTGGATTTTATTGGATAGACAGAGGGGAGTAATTTTCCTTTTTAAAGTCTGGAGAGCTCTCTACCTGAAAGTGGGCTGTCCATTCAAAGTTCGTTTATGTAATTTCAGATATCTACATCCCTAGCTTTGGGATTAAATTAAAAGTAGAAATGATGAAGTAAGAAAGAAAGATTTTGAAAGAGCCAGGAAGTTCTGTTAAAACTGAGAAGCATTCAAAAATCTGATTTATAGGGGATCAACCATTAACCCTCTGAGGCTTGTTCTTTGCTGTTTACAACCTATTGTACTTGATGACTGGGAATGAAGAGAGACCAAAAGAAACAATGCTGGCAATGGTATGAATTATCCTCACCATATCACAAACAGGATTCATGCACCATTCAATCAGAAATGTCAAAACTACCTACCTAATGTTAATAATGCTCACACAATGGTCTCTTCAAGAGGGTCCACTGGTCTTTTGGATAACAGGAGTGAAGGAGGAGAAACAAGTACCAAGAAACCACTCTCTGAAGCTGCATTCTTAACTAATTTATTCTGAATTTCCTCTTCTTGTCCATGTGAGAAATGACATTTAGGGGCAAAGGGCAACAGTGCAAAGATAAACAACAAGAAGGCATTTAAAGCACTTGCCAAGGAAAAGGGCGCATCTGATAAAAATTTAGACAGGAAGGACGCCAAAAACCAGGAGAGAAACAACGGAGAGATTTGATGAGGTGATTGCTGCTGCAGTTGTCAGCCTTGTCAGTTCTGCTGGGATGCCAGATTTTAACTCAAAAATAGTGTCAGCCTGAGAGCTGCCTCTATTTCCCCACATGATTCCAATTAAGAAGACATTAAGAGCTTAGCTCTGGCAATCATAAATACAACTACATGGGGTGAACTGAAGATAGTAGTCTGAAGCTCACTTTATTTCTCCTCAAGTTAGAAGTGAAAATCAGAATGGAAGGAATGGAGAAGTATATATCTAATCACCTTCCATTCTACCAAGCCAAAATCATATTCCAGAGACTCTGTTAAGGTGCTGTGAACATCTTGAAAGGATAGTTACATAGGCAAAATAGGATCTTCACTTTTATTAAGATGGTCAACATTTTCCAAAATGGCCTTAAGGAGTCCCACTGGGAGACTTGAAGTTCAAGGAAAAGTCCTGGAGATCCCATTCTCTGCCATTTTGGATTGCCGAGTCTTGTCAGGATTCTGTAGTATCACCAATTTTGAATATGTGTAAGTACTCCTGCACCCAGGGCCAGTGAGGCTTTGGACAATTTTCCATTCCTGCTGTTTGCCTGAAATATATTAGGCAGACCCAGGAGGAAAGTAGAACATAAAAAATGTGCCTTGGTAATGTATTCTGATAAGGGGATGTCAGGAAACCAGATGAAAGGAGAGGAGACAAATTTCAAGGCTACTTATACATTTCTGGTTATTAAATACTGATTTATTTTCTTTCAAAGAATCACTCTTCAAGATATAATCCACACATCTCTGGGACTGGCCATAATGAAGCTGCTCTGGGCCTTGGGAGCCAGGAAAAATACCCACAAATTTCAAGAATAAATGTGATAGCTTCTCAACATAACAATTTAAAAGTCACCATTATAATATCAAAGTTCCTTTCTTCCTATTATACCGTCAAAGCAGCACTCTCTCTAATTGCTATACCTAGCAAGTTATGTCCAGAATCCCTCAAACCCTTGACTTTTAATCCAAATGGCTGTAGTCTCTTGCTTCTCTGAAAAGTTCCTAAGCCATAATCCCAAGGGCACTATCATCAAGACATATATATATGTGTTAGAGAGGGGAGGTTGCAAAAAGGTGTGTCAAGAACAGGGAAATCATTTGCATATGACCTAGAAAGATGATTTTAGTTTATATTTCCTTGGCTACAAGCAAAGCTACCATACTCAAAGATGATACGGGCTACATGTCTCAATGCCTTTAATCTACACATGTGTAGTTTTCTAAACTAGAGAGCAAATATATATATATATATATATATATATATATAGATATATAGATATAGATATAGATATAGATATAGATATAGATATAGATATATACACACATACATAAATGTATAGATTTCTTGTGGTTGTTCAGTTATTTCAGTCATGTCTGCCTCTTCATGACCCCTTTTGGGGTTTTCTTGGCATTTCTTTTTTCTAGATCATTATCAGATGAGGAAACTAAGGCAAATTGGGTTAAATGACTTGCCCATAGACATGTGGATAGAAACTCTCTGAGGTCAGATTTGAGCTCAGATTTTACTGACTCCAGGTCTGCTGTTCTCTCCACTTTACCATCTAGATGCTTAAAAGATAGACAGTTAAGGCATTAATTGAATAGTTTGGGCCACCCACTGAGTTAATCCCTAGGAATACAAATATAAACAAGCAAGATAGTCCCTAACCTCAAGATGCTTACTTTTAAATATAAGAAAAATTAGCAACAAAATGCAAACATTTAGCATCCCAGTCAATATACATAAAAATTGCTACAGTATTCAGTTCTCAAAGCCAGTGGGTCCCAATATTTTTGATATCAAAAAAAAAAAATTCTAGCCTCCTTGATAGTGATATTCCTACTAATCTCTATTGTTTGAGAAGATAAACAATACTTAAAACACCACCAAAAATTCCAGTTCACTTTTGAATTAATTTGTATTTTATAGATCATGATGACATCCACATGCATCTTCATAATAGTACATATCTATTGATAGGAAATGAAGCATAGTGAACAAAGGAACAATCTTGAAATCAGGAAAGCCTGTGTTTAAATCTTGCTTGCGATATATATTGAATCTGAGACCATGAGCAAAGTATTTAATCTCTTAGTGACCCAAACAATTTTCCAAGATAACACACTATAGAATATTTAATGATCTGACCAATGAAAGGAGTTCCCACTCTATTTTTCTTATACCAGTGAAAATCAGAGACCTAGACTCTTCCATTACCTCAAAACAAAAATAAAACAATATATACAAAACAATGATGGGTTTGACATTTTACTTATTTAGTCTACTGAAGGTCTATTTGCTTTTTATTGATTCATACACACATTTTCAGATCTCTTGCAGTCTCCATGTGGGGAATTGCTATTCTAAATTACTATATGGGATTTATCATATTCCACCCTGTGTTCTGGTTCTTTATGCAGTCTAACCTACCTCTGCCCAACTCAAGTTTCCTCATCTATAAAATGGGGATGATAATAGCACCTACTTCCTAGAGTTTTGTGATGATAAAATGAGATAATATTTTTAAAGTGTCTTATAAATCTTAAGTACTATATGTGTTCATTATTATTATTATTGCTATTTTTATTATTATTACCCTAGCATGGGTAATAATGGATCCATGAAAATAAAGATTATATCTTTTACATCTTTGTTACCTCCCAGAATTATGTTAATTTCAAAGGTAGCAAAACAGAAGCCAAAGGAGGAAAAATAGGGCTCACTAAAATCTATGTAAAAAACCAAGGAGAATCTCTCAGTTTGAATGGGTTCTACCCTTAATGTTATCCATGAGGCAAAGTTTCAAGGAGAGTATGACAGTCAATGATACTCATGTTCATTTGTTTTTTTAAATCTCAAAATTTCACAAAGTATTTTCAAGAATCAAGATAGGGAATTATTGATGACTTTTCTTTTAGTCAGCAGTTCTACTATCCACAAGGACCAAAATGGAATGAGTAGTCAAGGAACCACAATGGAGCAATATCCCAACTAAAAAAGAAAAGGATGGAGTTACTTTTATGAATGAGTAGGCAGAAGAAATACCAGTGGGTGGAAAACATGAGTGGAGAAGCCAGAGAAAACAAGAAATCAAAGAAATCAGTCAACAATAGAGAACAAGAGAAACCAGAAGCAGTGTTTTTCACTTAAATAAGTCCTGCAGGATAAAGCCACTCTGCTAGCTTCTCTCACTGTTTTTTGAGAATTCAGAAACCCCAAAACTAGGAGAATGAAGTGGGTGAAAAGAAATGGTTCAGAGTGTTGACATATATTCACTTGTAGAAAAATGGAAATATAGTGTCAAATAATCTAAGTGCAGAAAGAAATCTCAGGAGCCATTCAGTCCATAGTGAACCTAAACAGTTCCTCTATGGAACTTCAGACAATTAGCTGCCAAGCCTTTTCTTGAAGGTTACCAATAAAGAACCTACTTCCACCAAGACAGTGCATTTCACTTTTGGATAAATAGCTCAAAATTTGAGATAGCTTTTCTTTACATTAAGCTTGATCTACTTCTCTAGAAATAACCCGAGAAATGCTATCATTGCTAAAACACATTCATGGCCCCACAAATGTAGTAGGAGTTTGCATGGGGTATACATAAGCATAGACGATAGATAGGTAGATAGATAGATAGATAGATAGATAGATAGATAGATAGATGATAGATATGTCAGTAGATAGTAGATGACAGAATTGTTAACTAGCATAGATGGATAGGTAGATAGAGATATAGATAGTAGATGATAAATAGATAGTTGGATAAACAGATAGTTGGATATATAGATGGATAGTTAGATGGTAGAAGATAGATGTGTAGGTAAGTAGGTAGATAGACAAATAGATAACAGATAAATGGATAGATAGATATTTGATAGATAAATGGTTGGATAGATAGGTAGATAGGTAGACAGATAAATAGATAGGAATATATATGTGGTTACCTCCAATGCTCTCTCTCCACAATATATATGTACACTTGTATGTATATATGTACATGTTGCATGTATACATATCACCCCATGTCCATGCAACATGCTATGTAAGTGTATGAACACCTGCATGCAATATATATATGTGTGTGTGTGTGTGTGTGTGTGTGTGTGCGTGTGTATGTGTGTGCATATATATATATATATATGCACAAAAGACATATTTATTGATATATTAGTTGTATATACATTAATAATGCACATGCATATATGTGTATGGGCATCTGTATAGATACACATATGCAAACATACCCTTTATAGCAAAGTATAATATACTATTAGATGGACTGCCTTACTCACTACAACGTCATGAAACTGGTCGTTCTAGATTCCTAGAAGCACACCACACAATTATACTCAAACTCACTCAGGGTACTGGGGGGTAAGCCTGTTGAGGGGAAAAACACCCCACTTACAATTACTTTTTGAGGCTCCATTCAGTGTGTTTTCTACCAACACAGTTAGCTACTCACAATGTAATATTCACTCATTTACCTACTCATAACCATGATGCTTCAAGATTTCAAACATAATTATTTTGAAAAGCAAACAATAGCATAGTAGATGCTCATATAGTAATGTCAATACCTAAATAATAAATACATCACAATATACCTGGATTCCTCTCTTCCATCTATACATTCAGTATTTATGGTGAAGAACAGTCATACATTATAAAAACTTGACAGTGGAACACATGATAAAAGAGCATCTAAATGTGCAGAGTCACTCATGATTCTGACCTGCAGGCTTTGATGTTGCTCATCCATTCAGGAGACTTTATATTTTATGGAACTGCTTTATATACTATATGAAACTGACAAATAATAATCTCTTAATAAATCTTTATTGATTGATTCATAAATGAGAAGTGAGCAGAGAGTCACTCTTTCCCTTTGGTCTCTACCATTTTTCAGTCAATTTAATACTATTCTCTGCAAGTCTTTCTGATTAGAATGGAACATATAGCAACCCAGCTCAGGTTTAAGTTAGGAAAACGAAGCTAACCAGACCAACCAGGATATTAAAGCAGGTAGAAAGCCCACTTCATTTTTCCTTTTTAAGACAGAGGGGCAGCAGAATATAAAAGTACTTATGAGAAGCTTCAAATTTGATTTATACAAACTGATACTAAGCACAACAAGCAGAACCAGGATTACATTGTACACAATAACAACAAAAATGTGCAATTATCAGCTATGAAAGCCTTAGTTCTTCTCATTGATCCAAAGCAATCCCAATAGACTTTGGACAGAAAATGCCATCTGCATATAGAAAAAAGAACTAAGGAGACTGAATGTAAATCAACATGATATACATGAATATACATTCATATTTAAAGTACATTTTATTTTTTGTTCAAATTCCATCTGTAAGTAGTGTTTTATCATGTGCCTATTGGAAAAAAGAAGGAAGGCAACAAGCATTTAATATATACTTATGTCCTAGTCACTGTATTAGCATTTTACATTTATCATCTCATTTGATCTTGACAAAAACCCTGAAGGTTTTTTTGTTATATTCTCTATTTTGTGGATAACTTTGATTATATTAAATTAAAAAGGGTTTGCACAAACAAAGCCAATGCAGCCAAGATTAGAAGGGAAGCAGAAATCTGGGAAAAAAAAATATGGCCAGTCTTTCTGTTAAAGGTATCATTTCTAAAGTATATTGAGAACTGAGTCATTTTTTTAAGAAAAAAGGCATTCCTCAATTCATAAATGATCAAAGGATATGAATCAGAAAATTTTCAAGTGATGAAATTAAAGCCACCTATAGTCATGTGAAAAAAATATTTTAATTACTATTGATTAGAGAAATGCAAAGCAAAATAATTCTAAGATACTACCTCATATCTCTCAGATTGACTAAGATAACAGGAAAAGATAATGATAAATGTTGGAAGGGATGTGGGAAAACTGGGACACTAATGCATTGTTGGTGGAGTTGTGAAATGATCCAACCATGCTGGAGAGCTATCTGGAACTATGCCCAAAGGGCTATACAGCTGTGCATACCCCAGCACTAACACTACTGAATTTGTATCCCAAGGAAATCATAAAGGAGGGGAAAAGACCCATATGTGCAAAAATGTTTATAGCATCTCTTTTTGTGGTGGCAGACAATTGGAAAATTAGTAGATGCCTATCAACTAGAGAATAACTAAATAAGTTATGATATATGAAACTAATAGAATATTTTTGTTCTATTAAAATGATAACCAAGATGACTTTAGAAAGGCTTGGAAAGATTTACATGAACTGGTGTTGAGAGAAACAAGCAGAACCAGGAAAACATTATATACAGCAACAGCAATATTGTGTAATAATCAACTATGATAGACTTCTTATAGACTGATTCTTCTCAGTGGTTCAATGATCCAAGAAAATCCTCAAAACCTTTGGAAATACCATCTTCACCCAGAGAGAGAACTATGGAGACTGAATGTAAGTCAGCACATGCTATGTATACTTTTTTGCTTCTGTTTTTTTTTTTTCCTCTCAATTTTTACTTTTGTTCTCTTCCAACATGATTCATATGGGAAAAAATAATGTATATGAATAACAAAAATGTTGTTTTACATGTAACTGGAGAATTTTTTTAAAAAATCTCTACTTTGCAGTTAAAGAAACTAAAGCTGTCAGGGAGGAGTTAAATGATTGACCAGAGTCACATGCACACAGCTAGGAATTTTTTGAAGCTGGATTTGAATTCAAGTCTTCCGGATTCCAGGCTCAGCACTCTGATCACAGCACCACCTAGTTGTTCTATTTATTTTTATATAAATTAAAAACACATATTACCAGTTGATATGAAAATAAATTTTGTTTCCTATTCCTTTTAAATATCAAAATGCTCATCTCAAACAGTGGCAAAGTCTTACAGCTTTGGAAATTAATATAAATATTTCCCTTTATACAAAAGTGTTTTTCCTTCCCTTTTTATCCCTAAACTGCTCCATATGAAAAAAGGTTATAAAGATACACTGTGTTTTTCCTCTGCCACTTGTATTCTAGTTATACTCTCTGGAGCTAAGAAAACTCAGGTCAATCCCTTTTCCACACCTCAGTCTGGAAATATATGGAAGCATATGCTCACCTTAATGATGCTGTGTGGAAATATGCACTTTTGTCCATAATGGTTGTATGTGCATCAGGCAGCCTGACCATTTAGGAGTTAGACTCTCTGTCATTTCTTCTGAAAGTCCTTCTCTCATGTTCTCCAAATCTGAGCTTTTTTTCAGGATCTAGATCAATTTTTTTTTTCCTTCTCTTTACAATCTCTGCCAAGAATATTCAGCCTATATTGTTCTGTCCATTTTCCAAATTTTAGTTGATCATATTCTATTTTGAATTATTTTCTCATTATTTTATTTTAGGTGTTTTTAAATTGTTGTCTTTTTATTAACATAGAAAAAAAATTCTCTCTCTCATCCTTCTATTTTTTTATTTTTGTGTTTATATTTGTGTATGAGAGTTGAGGGTCAAGTTTGAGGGTGGGCTCTAAGGTATATAATCCTTCACAGGCTTTTAAATTTCAATAAATATTTACTAAAGAAACTTGGTTACACTTAAGACCATAGACTCATTGAATATCAAAACTGGAAAAGACCTTAGAGATCTCGCCCAAACTTCTGTTTTAATAGAAAACCAAAACTTATGTTTATTAAGTGATTTGCCCCAAAAGTACACATTGTCTGTTAATGTCAGATTCTGAACTAATATTCAGATGGCCTGTATCCCACTCAAAAATATTTCCTACTAAACCATCCTGTTCCTTATTAGACCTAGAGCCTGTTGAAGAGGTCATCATAAACTCCAAAATGAGGTAATTAACAGCAGAGAATGAACTATTAGTGGGCCAGGTTGGAGAATAGTCTGATTATTTTTAACAAACAAGGCCTCCACTTATATAATTTATCTAACATATCAAATTAATTCAATTAACAGTTATTAATCATCTGCTACATTGCAGAACCTTTACTAAATGCTGAGGATACATAGACAAACTGAAGCAGTCCCCTGACTACAAAAAGATTATGTTCTAGTGCCCAAAATGAGGTAAACATTAATCCCTCTGGAAGCCATGTTGGCCAGACTACACATGGACTGTTGGACTCAGTTTTGAGCACCAAATTTTTAAAAGTTCATTCTGTACTTGAGTAGTCCTAGAGGAAGAAAAACAGCAAAAAATGGGTAGATGTCTTTCAATAGTAGTATAAGGCAAAAAAAGGTCTGTTTAACCTAGAGAAGAGAATATTTGACAGTGATAGAAATTGGGGGGGGGGGGGAAAGAGGAGAGAAAGTTGATGACAGAAACCCACCTCCTTCTTATACTGATCCTATGAGTTATGGTCTACAATACAAATAACTTGCTGTTTTGGAAGAGAAAAGAGAGAGAGAAAGAGAGAGAGAGAGAGAGGAGAGAGGAGAGGAGGAGAGAGAGAGAGGGAGAGGAGAGAGAGAGAAGAGAGAGAGAGAGAGAGAGAGAGAGGAGAGAGAGAGGAGAGAGAGAGAGAGAGAGAGAGAGAAAGAAGAGAGAGAAGAGAAGAGAGAGAGAGAGAAGAGAGAGAGAAAGAGAAAAGAGAGAGAGAGAGAAGAGAAAGAGAGAGAGAGAGAGAGAGAGAGAGAAAAGAGAGAGAGAGAGAGGAGAGAGAGAGAGAGAAGGAGAGAGAGAGAGAGAGAGAGAGAGAGAGAGAGAGAGAGAGAGAGAGAGAGAGAGAGATCTCTAAAAGTCAGGAAAAGAATCATTCTTGACTATCCTAATAGTAATGAGGCAACTCTAAAAAGTTAGGGATTGAAAAGGGAAAAGAAATCATTTGAATAAGATTCATTTCCATCACATACTCATGCCTTCCTCCTAATTCATCTGAATGTGTAATGCTACAAAGAATGATCCAAAAAAAAAAAAAAAAAAAAAGGAAGAGTGAATGTTTCAAGCTCTACAAGTCCAGCTTATAAATAAATCATTCATGGTTCCAAAGGAGCAAAATGTTTATAACTCCCTAAAGAGAGAGAAGAAATCCAGAGCTTTTTTCTTTTAAAAATGTGCCAAGTTAGCTTATCCATGGGCTCAGCTAAGAATAGGGTCATCCCAGGCCCTGGACTTTGAGCCTCAGTATACAATATTAAGGCAGAGAATATAAGTACCATCTCCCTGGGATTGGCTGCACGGCAGGAGCTATTTCTTTCTTTTTTTTTTTTTAATTAAAGCTTTTTTATTTTCAAAACATATGCATGGATAATTTTTCAACACTGACCCTTGTGAAACTTTGTGTTCCAAATTTTCAACCCCATCCCCACACCCTCCTCAGATAGAAAGTAATTCAATAAATGTTAAACATAATAAAAAGATATGCTAAATCTAATATATATATATATGTATACACACACATATATATATACATATACATATACAACTATCATGCTGCACAAGAAAAATCAGATCAGAAAGAAAAAGAGAAAGAAAAAAAAATACAAACAACAACAAAAAGAGTGAAAATGCTATGTTTTGATCCACACTCAGTTCCCACAATTCTCTCTTTGGGTATAAATGGTTCTCTCCATCACAAGAGCATTGGAATTGGTTTGAATCATCTCATTGTGGAAAAGAGCCACGGCCATCGGAGTTGATCATCTTATAATCTTGTTGTTCCTTTGTATAATAATAGGAGCTATTTCTGAAAGAAGGAAAGAGACTGGAAGAATAAAAAGAAAAAGGAGGTGACCCAATGATCTACGTCGCTGTTATCTTTGGATACAAGTAAGGAAAAAGGTCATTTGATAGTTTCTCCTATGTCATTAGGTTCATGACTCCATAAGTCATATATTGAACTGGAGTATTTCTAGTAGCAAATTTCTAGGCAAAAAGAATGATAAAGCATGAATGTTTTTCTTTCTCCATCTATGTCCTCGACTCTCATCTATTGTGATAGTTGCTTTGTTCATTCCCATCCCTATTAAGTCTGTGATTTGTGCATATTACATATATAGAATACTCTGACACTGTCATCTTCATCAATGAGTCTTGGAAATCTCCTTCAAAACCTTTCTCAAAAAAGCTTTCTTCTAAGAAGTTATCTCTGATCATTGCTCCCATCAGTTCTTAATTCAGAAGTTCCCTTAGCTGAGTCTCCTCAACTCATGGGACAACCCATGCTCTGAATTTTGTACAGGGCAGTCAAAATATTGTCTTACAATAGGGCCTGAGGGAGGGATGGGTTAGAATTTCTTCAACCAACAGTCTATTCCCTAAACCAAAAAATCAGTTCAATTTTGATGACTTTTTTTTGTTTGTTTTAGAATCATATAACCCAATTGTTTTTTCTAATGTAGACCCAAAAAAAAGCATCTGAGAGGGGGAATAGTATCATGGGTACTCTGGAATGATCTGGGTTGAAATCCTGACTCAAATTATTTATCTTTGTGACTCTGAACAGTTTATTTAACCCTCTCAGCATGAGTTTTTTCATCTTTAAAATGGGAATAATAATAACATCTGCCTCACAAATGAGATCAGGGACATAAAATGCTTTGCAAACTGTAAATGCTATATAAACAGCGCCCACTATTATTTCTTTGGGAGAATACTGGATCTAAAGTTGAAAAAACTAAGTTTTCCAACCACCGAATTTTCTAAACTGAGTCTTGGCGGCTGCCATTCCCAATAGAAACTTTGTCAAGTTTCATATTTTCTCTTAGTTCACAAATTTGTAAAATGAGGGAGCTGGACAAATAATTTTTAAGGACCCTCAAACTTATTTGCTTATGACTATAGACATTCAGACTGTATAATAAATCTTTGATTCATGAAAACTAAAAGAGAAATGAAATGGTTCAACTGATGAGCCAAAAAAGAAACTATGGCCTTAGGATGATCCCAAGAGTACTATTTACCACACTAATAACAGTTTTTCCTTTAACAAATGTTGTTGTGGTCCAAGATTCAGGCCAGAACATTTTCTACATTAGATTTGATATGTGCTTATGGTCTTACCAATTTTTTTTTCATTTATAAAAATGCCCCACACAATGGGACTGGGACTGTATCTTAAACCAAATATAATTAGAACTTGGAAGGAATCATTTAATGTTGTCAACTTTATAATGATAATTTATAGCTCATGGAACATCATTAGAAACTCAAACTATCTCATGTTTTTTCTCTTTTAACACTGTGAAGTTTTAATTAAAAGCAAGAGAAAAGAAGGAAAGGAATAGACTGGTGCTTGGAGTGAGGGGTGAATTGTTTTGGAACACAACTTGACCCAGAAACAGTTTTCTACATCTGATTCATAGATGAATTTGAAAAGAACTTTTTCTACTCTCTGAGCCTCTAGTTGGAGATTGTGGTGTCAAATTGGTACTTGAACAAAGTTTTTGGTAGCTGGAGAAAGTATTACAAGCCTCAGCAACTCAATGTTCAAATGCCCAAGGGCCTTTCATCAGAATTTTTCTTTAAGAAAAGCTTACTTTTTGAACCAAGAATCTTTTTTTCAGGAAAAACTCTATTCAGCACAGTTTTCCTTACTATTGGCCTTATTTCTTTTCCCATTATTCTTTGCCTCCTCCCTTCCCCCTGCTTGATCCCCAGACACACATTAGAAAATCTGCTTAGCAATACATGGCAATAAGACCATAACAACTCTACCATATGTAGTCCATGGTACAAAGTCCCCAAGCTCTGGGTTCACAAAGAGTCCTAATTAATCATCCCATCTTGGGAGCATCCTCAGGCACTCCACCCTTGGGCATTAAAATTCACCTCAAGATGTAATATGGCAAATTATGGAACAAATTGGGGGGAGGGACAAAGGAATGATTATAATTTTTTTCTATTTTTAGTATATCCATTTACTTTTTTCAATGAAATTTATGCTCAAATTAAAGTAAATGAAAGTGAGATTAACAAGACAAATTCACTACAACTCTCAGTGAAACCAAAACAGCAATTATTTAATACAGTATTTGTGAATAGGGTCAAATTTGAGCTAGTATATAACTACTGGTCATGCAAAAAATATATGCCATCATCGCTGTCAGTTGGTAGGCTCTTGAAATAAGTGAGTTGTTTTTTTTTTTTTTTTTTCCCCATGTGCTGCTCGCTACATGTGAACAGGAGTTGTGTATAAATCTGAAGGTAAGAAATGTGTACAAGATAAAAGTACCACAACATTTGTGGTAATTCTCAAATTCATTTTGGTAAATACACTGTAATAATATTTTAAACAATCCTGTAACTTAAAAAAATAACAAAATTGATTTTATATAATTATTTGAAATTTTTAGCAACTAAATTTAAACTTAATTTTAAATTGCTTATTATTTCCAGTTTTTTAAATCAAAAAATATCCTTTTATGATAGACCCCTACACAGCTGAAGTGAAGAGAAAATTCCCCTGGAACAGCTGAAACTCATAGAAGCAATGCCAAAAGTAGAAACTGTGGCAATATAGAAACATAAAACAAAAAACCCAAGCCCAGAAAATATGATCCAATATTTTATCATTAGGATTCAAAAGTCCTACCATTGATATAGAGGAAAAGCAACTGTGTTTTCTTTGTATAGATTCTTTAGTCAAAGATAGCATGGAAATTCATAAACTGAAATTAAACTTTTTATCAATACATGTTGAATATTTTGGCAAGAAGATATTATTTTTGCCAGATAAAAGGATATGTGTTTTAAAACTAGAAGACAAACTTTTAACAAAAGCTATGTTTTTAAAAAAATAAAGAAAACTTTATTAGGCTGTTTACTGTGTTATAACACAGCTATTGATGTAGTCAAAATGATGTTTGGTGAATCAAATGCAAAACAATTCTGAATGCTCTTCCTGCAGACAACATAGTGGAAAGAAGAATTTCTGATTCATCTCAAGATATTTTTAGTCAGTTAATTGAAAAATTAAAATCTTAATTTGGCTTGCAAATGAATAAGCAACACAAATAAACATGCTTGTTGGATTATTACATAGACATATTGTTATAGTTGACATTAGGGATAATTTGTTACTTTGCAAACTTACAGATGCCTGTCCCAAATCAAGATAACTTTTTAATGTAATTGATATTTTTTAAAAACCAAATTCATACAATGTGGGGAAATTATATTGAACAATGCACAGATAAAACAATTAAAATAAGCCCAAAATGTAGATCAATAAGTACTTATTAAAATTGAGCCCCATTGCATTTTGGACAAATTAAATATTTCATAAACAATCATGTATACCATATTACATGTTATATGGTTAGAAGTTACATGAAATTGCTTTAGGATTATATAATTAATCACTTTTTTAAAAAGTAATTGACTAAGAGAAACTCCCTTTGTAAAATAATGCAATGATACTAGGGCAGAGCATAGGATACCTCAATATTACTAAAAAATATGTCAAAGCATGTCTGCATCTCTTGTCAAAATACTCCAAAGGATGTTAGAGCTAAAAGAAGAAATTACCATTTTTCTCAATAGTAGTAAATAATAATGATAAATCAAATTCTTTTTGTAATAAAAATTTCCTTTTCACGTGTGAAACTTTTTAAAAACTTTTTTTAAAACCTCAGTATTCTAAATAAATCAGTGCAAGATTCTTACATTCATATTCTGATCCTGAGAGATAAAATTATATTTATAAAATAAGTAGAGCTAAGAATAATAAATTTACCAAAAAAATTTGTTTCCTATTTAAAAGAATTAGCTTGCAACTTGGAAATATGCAACCACCACAACAAAAAAGTCATTAAAATAATCAAATCCCAGTATCTACTGCTAGATATCTATCCTAAGCAGTTCAAAATTAAAAATAATAGTCCACTTTACTCCAAATATTCAATATACTCCACCCAAAAAAAATAATAGCAGCCATTTTTTATAATAGGAAAGAAGTTGGAAAAATAAGTGTTCTTTGAATGTAGAATATCAAGGGCAATTTTGATAAAAAAAGTGTGTGATGGGAAATTACCATATGAGATAGTGAATGTGAAGAAGCATGGGAAGATTGATATGAACTGATGCAGAATGAAATATCATGACAACATTTTAAATGGAATGAATAGGAAAAATGCTATATAAAGAAATAACCAAGAGCCTAAAGAAAAGATGAGAAAATGCAATTCCTTCCTTTCTTTGCAGAAGTTAGAGACTACTGATAGGGAATACAGAATACCATATACTGCTAGATTTGGTTGATGTGCCGTTTTTATTCTTAATTTTACTGACTTACTGACTTTTTTCTTCTCATTTTTATCTTTCTTAGAAGGAAAGCTCATTTGGTATCAGAAAAGTGATTTATATAGTTAGAAATAAAGGCCTTATTAAAAAAAAGATCAATAAAAATGAAAACAAATTCCTATCTTACAAATGAAATACAAGAAAATAAAAAGAATTGTTATTAATAATTTTATCATAAACAAACTGATACTTATTTGGTTTTAAAGACATATTTTTACTTTTAGCAATAAAAGTATGAGGCACCCATTTGCTATGAACAGATATATTTGGTAAAACACTCTGTCTTTGCAAATTCTCCAGTCAATAATTCCAGAACATTCCTTCCAAACATCCAAGAATGAAATATTTTCTGAATTTGGGAGCTTTGCCAGTGGAACAGACAACACAGAGTGACTTGATGCCTGAATTTCTGTTGTGATTGTCAAGCCACTCAGGACTATGGTGTCCACATTGTAAAGATGGGATCGATCCTAGAGAAATGTGAAAGTCAAGTACCAAAGCAAAGTCAAGGAAAATCTTGAGAATATGGGATAGGACAATAGTCTAAGGAAAAATCTAAGTCAGAATAAATAGGATTAGCATATACATACAAGACATCTCCCATAACACTCCAGCCATGGCAAAATGAGGATGCCATCCATTGCTGAAACCCAGAACTTCCTGGGTTTTCTTTTCCTATTTATTCTCCAAGGTTATTTGGGGTAGTTCTCAAGGGAAGGTGGTTCCTTCCCTTAGTCTTTCTCCTATTTACTCACTAGAATGAAGCAAAGAGGATGAGAGTTGATAAAGCATTACTGTTTTTCCATATTTCAGTTTCATTTATAGTTATTTATTTAAGACATCTAAACAAAAGCTTTGACTTTTAAAGAGTAAGTCATTTAAGAATTTGAATGAAGTTGGTAGGTCAAGAGCAGGAGACTTGCCAAATGTAAGGTGAGTACATAAAAGTATTGATGAGAGATTCCTGATTTGGTTAATTTTGGAGTATATTATATGTCATCCTTTGAGATCTCACTGAAATTCAGAGCCAGTTCCAAGATATCATATGCTATATTAGCTCTCATGGTGGCTGTGTATAGACAATCTTACCAATTTGTGGCCTGAATACTCTTGGTATTAAGCAGAAACTACTAAGAAGCCAAAGCATTTATATACTCTGATACAATCCCTTGGTCTGTGGCATAAAGGTAGTGTCATGTGTTGGCCAAATATATATACTGGGTTTTGTAGCTTATTAAATAATTGATAACCTGCTTTTCTAAATGGCAATAGAAGCAGGGTTGGTCTTGTTATTTATTATTTATATAGCATTAAAAATTATATATTCAGCTCATAGTAATTGTCATCTCATGTTGAATCAATTGGGTTGATTACAAATATGAAAATTCCATATGACTTTATCAGTAAATATATATATACTAAATTATTTTGTTGTATATTTTGTTTACATTTGTATTGTTATAAATATAAATCTTAATTTTATTCCAATAAAATATGAACTACCTAAAACTATGTTATCAAAGGTTATTTTAAAAATGAATGGTATATAAGACAGGTAATAAGAAAAGAGGATATTATGAAATAAAATATGGAAATAAATGTCATGAGAGAAGCCAATGGCTCCATACTAGTATGGACTTCAGGATAAAGTCCAGACTTTATTCTAAAGCAACGACAGCCTCTGAGTTCTTATCAAGAGTTACTTTTATCATTTTAATAATGAACAGATGAGGCAAAGATGACAAAAAAGGGAATGGTCAATGTTGAATGGCTTCTGAAAGATGAGCTTTGAATTTTTGAATTCTGGAAAGTTTGGAATTATGAAAATAAAGTAGCTTAACTCCAGAAATTCTCTTGTTAGGTCTATACTAGAGTTGACTGATAGAAAGATAGGCTTCATATATAGCAAAATATTTAAAATAACAAAGAACTAGAAATAAAGTAATTGTCCATGCATTGATGAATGGCTAAAAAAAATCATGATACTTGAATATAATAGAATATTAGCACTTTTTTAAGAACTGGGGAATATAATGAAAAGAGAAAAGTATGGAAAGACTTCTATTTATTGATACAAAGTGAAGTACAGCCAAGAAAAGACCGTGCACTCTGAGTGCAACACAATATAAACCCATTTTTTCTCCTCCTTTTCTCTCCCATTTTCCCCCTCTTTTTTCTCTCTCTCCCTGTTTCTCTATCTCTCTCCCTTCTTGTCTCCTTCTTCCTTCTTCCAATCTTGTTCTGAATTATTTTACCTCTTTACATTTTCTATCATTCCAGCACAATATAAATTCCTTGAGGACAAGGGCTATTATTTTTTACTTTGTAGTCCTTATAATGAGCACAGCATGAAACAAAAGGGCAACAAATTCACATAACAGACAAACCCTTTCTTTGTAGAAAAACACACCATCCGCCTACACCTTTTTTATATACAATTTATGTTTTTGATGCAAAAGAGAAAGAGAAGGACATGTTCATGAGAAGGACAGTTCAGCGCTGGCCCAATTTCAGCATATATGGCCAAGTCTGAAAAATTACTAAGCCCATAGTATATACTTAATAAATATATTGTATTAGACTGGATTAGAATGGGAGAATTAAGGAATTTTAGAATTGGAAAGGAAATCGGATCTAGCTTAACACCTTAATTTTATAGATAAAGATTTTATTACTTCAGGAGCAATAAGGAAATTGAAGTGCTCAGACACATACCTAGTTAGTTGTAGCCCTGGCACTAGAACCTATGTTTTCTGACCACCAGAGCCAAATTTCTTTCCATTACAATATCCTGCTTTATGCAATTCTTGGCAATTTCCTGTCCAACAGCCCACAACTATTTGTTAGAGGCATTTTCCCACAAGCCCTTTAGAGGTTCTAATTCTGGGATCCTTTTCTCTCAGTTCTTTGAGATTAAATATTGCAGAAAATCATGGGATCCATCTACAGTTTTTTTTTTTGTTTGTTTGTTTTTTTATGACCACATGCCTGACATAAAGAATGGTCTCTATAAAAGATAAGTATTACAAAATGATTAAAAATAGTAAAAAAAAAATAAAATAAAATAACAATAAACTGTCTAATTACCAAATTCCTCACTGTGATCATCTAACACTTGAGGAAAAATAAAACAATAGAACAGCATCCTCATATTTAAACTGTATCTTTCCTTACAAGGACAAGCTCCCTGACTTTCTTTCTGACCATGCTGATAATGCTTTGGCCAACCAGTCAAGGACTGCCCTGTTTTCCCACCCAGGAAGGCCTAAAATAAATTAGAACAGGCCGCCCGACCCTTCTCTGGAAGGGTCAGCAATTATTAATGAAAAGCTAGACTCCAAACTTGCCACCCAATGATAAAAGACATTTGTTCCCGAATGGGCTCCTTCGCTCTCAAATAAAACAGATGAAGAAGGAAATTAAATTCCTGGAGAAATAAATTTTGACTGAAGTGAGAAATCACACTAAGAAGCTAATTTAAGGGAGATGAAATTAATTTTGGTGACATTTATTCTATTTAGCAAAAATGGTGACAAAACATATAGGGGCTCTGTTCGCCAGAGATAAGAGGCGAGTAATTTAAGGCTGGGCACAACTACAGTCTACAGCGATTTAATCCTGCTGTTACAACATCCCTTGTGACCTATCATTAAAGGTTTAAAGTAAAACTGACAATTATTATTAGCTGGTAATTGGATTTTGGAGATTCAGTATAAAGTTAGGATAATTTAAATGACTGTTGACATTGGAAAGATTATGTAAACGCTCTGAATCAGCTGAATTTATCAATTTATTTAGTCTTATAAAACCCAACGTATCTCCATCACCAGGAACCCAGCAAAAAGGGCTTCAAGTTCCCTTGGGATTCTTTTCTGGGGAATAGGAAAGGCTGCACCTTCTACATTAGGGTGATATTGCCAGAGCCCATACCAGGGCTAACCTCCAAATCCATTGCATTTCTGTCAAGCTAAGCTTCAGCCACCCAGCTCCCAACAGAATAGATTTCTCCACCCCCAAAAGGAGGGAGAAAATGTGTCGCAGAAAATCATGGCATCCTCAGAGAAAAATAAAATTGTCATGGTCGAATATTTTATGATATGGATTTTTAATTATAAAGGCCAAATTTCCAAATCTAAAGATGGAATCGAAAATCCAGCAGCCCTTACAGATTTATAGAGCTGTCCTCTGGGGCTCAGTGAACCAGTCCCCATGAGGCTCTGCTCTCTAAACAATGACACAAAGGCTGGCTGATCTTTGGTTTAATGCTGAGCACCGAGAAGAACAGGCATATTTGGGGAAATCCTTTCTTGCTGCTGCTGTGAATAAATAATAATAACAGAATAAAGGATGAATAAAAAATAACAATTACACTGATAAAACATCATGACATGGAAAGCATTCTTTGGTAACACCAGATATAAAAAATCAGATTTAGAATTAGATAGTTTCTTGGAGGTCATGTCATCCAACTTCATTATATTACAGGTAAAGAAAAGCCCAGGGAAGATTACTGACAGATCTAGAAGGTACTTGGGAAATTATGATATCTAAGAGCCTGATATTATAGACAAAGAAATTAAAGTCAAGAGAAATTCAATTATTCAGGCAGAATCAAGGAATCAAACCTAGATGCTCTAACAGCAAATAAGGGCCCTTTGAACAATCTCCTATTACCTCTTGTACAGGAGGATTTTGGCCATATGCATGTTTCTTTAATATGGGAAGGGGCTAGGAAGTCATTTTCAATTTGAATTTTTCTGGTTCCATGTTTACATCATCTTGGTCCATACCCAGTGTCCCCAAATTCAAATCTGTTCCCCATATGCAAGTTTTGCTAGAAGGGTAAGTAATTGATTTCTATTTTCTAAGCAGAATGATCACATAATTCTCAGCAATTATTATCATTCCAGTATAGAAGTCTTCTTATCTAGGAAAGTCTATCAAACTAAGTGTTGAGAGACTGAGACCTGAGCCCTTCTTGCACCAAGACAGAAGGATTAGCTATCTCTTTGAAGGGAAATATGTTTCTCTCTTCCTGTGACTGAATCTGGTTGACATCCCATTTGGAGTGAAGAGAACAGATTTTCCCATCCTAATTTCTACAGGTTAACACTACAAAGATCAGGACCATGCACTGTTGCTATGTAACTTTTTAATGTATATCAAATTTAACAGGGTGATAACAAAAATAACTTCCCCTCTAAAGTTACTTGTCAAGTCAACAAGCATTTATTTAGCATCTCTATATTGCGAGTACTGTGCTGACTGCTAGGAACATGAAGAAAGAGAAATATGGTTCCTTTTCTCAGAGAGAGAATTGAAGCAGGATGCTTTTGTAGCAATCTAGAGATGTGGCGGTGTGAGTCTAAAGGTATAATTGATAGGGACTTAGCAAAATGTTGCATATACAGGCAGGGGGAGAGGAA
Organism: Sminthopsis crassicaudata; assembly: GCF_048593235.1. Lineage (NCBI taxonomy): Eukaryota > Metazoa > Chordata > Mammalia > Dasyuromorphia > Dasyuridae > Sminthopsis > Sminthopsis crassicaudata. The sequence goes on from NC_133618.1 coordinate 653,306,484, forward strand.
GGAGTGGAGAGAGAGAGAGAGAGAGAGAGAGAGAGAGAGAGAGAGAGAGAGAGAGAGAGAGAGAGAGAGAGAGAGAGAGAGAGAGAGAGACCCAAAGACCCAGAGACCCTTAGGGAGACAGAGAAATAGAGACAGAGGGACAGAAACTGGGGGATAAGAAAAGAGAGAAGGGGGAAGGGGAAAATAGAGAAAGAGAAAAAGATGGAGAGATAGAGAGAGGGAGAAAGAGGAAGAAAGGAGGGAGGAATAGGAAAGGAGAGAGATAGACAGATGAATAAAGACAGAGACAGAGATTCAGAGACCCACAGGGAGACAGAGACTGACAGACAGAGGCAGACAGAAAGAGAGAGAAACAGACAGAGACAGAGACAGAGGACAAGAATGACATTTCCTGAGAGATTGAGAAGGTGGCTGTATCCTCCATAATAAGAAGGGAAGTTTGGGAGAAGGGACATATAGAGGAGAGAGGCTATTGAGTTCATATTTGGACAAGCTGAGTTTAAGATCTAGTATGAGATTAGAGATTGGGGGCAAGAGAAGTTGTACTAGATAAGTAGATGTCAGAATCATCTGCACAGAGACAATTGGATCCATGGATAAGATCATCCATGAATATATAATAGGAGGATAAAAGAAGAAGACTTAGGACAGCGCCCTGTGGTACATCCCCAGTTGGCAGGAATGTTCTGCATGAAGGTCCAGCGTGGGATGCTGAGAAGGAGCAGCTTGACAGTTTAGGACCACTGGGAAGGATAGAGGTGCAAAAACTTTGAGAAAAGAAAGCAACAAAGGATGATCACTGTCAAAGGCTGTAGAGAAGTCAAGAACAAGAATCAAGAACAAGATGTTACCTGGGCAAACAAGAGATCAGTGATAACTTTGGAGAGAGAAGTTTTGGCTGAACCATGAGGTCAGAGCCAGACTTAGAGAGATGAAAAGGAAAAGGAGGAAACAAAGTGGAGATATTGATTGCAGGTGACCTTCCCAAGAAGGTTAGTCATGAAAGAGAAGAGAGGTTTAGAACAATAGTTCCTGGGAATGGATGGCTCAAGTAAAGTGATTTTGTTCATTGGATTGTTTTGTGAGGATAAGGGAGACAGACACATTTATAGGCAACACAGAAGTCATCAGTAGATGAGGGGGATTGAAAATTAGTGAAATGAAAATAGATGGAAGGGAAAATCTGCTGGAGAAAACTTGCACATATATAAGTGATGAGGATAAGAGTCACTTCTTCATGTCAGACAAATATGGAGAAGACTAAACTGAAGGAGGGCATCTGAGTGATATGAGATAAGAAAGAGAAAAGAAGAGGGAACTCTTTGATAATTGTAATTGTAGGAGGAATGATCCCATAGCTGTAAGAAGGGTGTCAGGAAAAGCTTTATGCAGATGCAATATCTAAATTAAACTTTGAAAACCTAGGGTATCTATAGTGTGGAGATAAAGAAGAATTGTATTCCAAGGATAAGGGCTAATCAATGTGAAAGGATAGAAATAGAACTTATTTTAGTGATATATGAAATAAAGTTCTCAGTGGGATAGAAGCAGGATGGAAAGCTATGGAAAATATGGAAGAGGTTAAAAGGGCTAGAAAAAGCTACTGGAGTTGGTATAATGCTGAATTGATTAAGGGGATATAAAAGGACAATCTTGTAGCAGTGAAGACCCAGATCAGATTATGTAACATCAATTTGTAAGAGATCCAGTCAATATGATTTCATTATTTTTTTCCAGTCGTTTGACAGTATGTAAAGAGGAGTAACCACAGTGGATGATATAAGTAACAGAAGATTGAGGTTTGGCAGGGACAGGTTGATGAGAGAATAATAGGTTAAGGGATTCAAGAGAAGAGAGTGAAGATTGAAGTGGCTCATCAGTAGGCCATGAAGGGGAAATGAGGAAAACCCCAGGGTAGGGTCTGGGAAAGAAGAAAGCAATTCAGTGATCATTATGACAGATTAGAGGTCATTGTGATGATAAATAAGGTTATGTGTCCTAAAGAAAGGTGAAATGACAAAAGACTAATCAAATAAAGAATTTCAAAGTTTATGAACATTGAAGTGTATAGAAAGATCAAGGATATAATCATTTCTGTGTGTAGCAAGGTGTGGTGGAGGAGTAAGTCAGAAAATGATGAAGTTGAAAAACTAAAATTATGGTATCTGTGGATATATCAATATGTATATTTTTAAATAATAGTTTTTTTTTCTTTTCAAAATACATGTAAATATAGTTTTCAACATTTACCTTTGCAAAGCCTTGTGTTCCAAAAGTTTCTCCCTCCTTCCCCCCCACTCCCTTCCCTAGACAGCAAGTAATCCAATATAGGTTAAACATGTGCAATTCTTCTATACGTATTTCCACAATTATCATGCTGCACAAGAAAAATCATATCTAAAAGAGAAAAATGAGAAAAAAGAGCAAGTAAGCAACAATAAAAACAACAATAGTGAAAATACTATGTTGTGATCTGCATATCCCTCTTTTTGGATGCAGATGGCTCTCCATCACAAGTGTATTGGATCAATTAGTATATTAAAGTCCTCTAATATGAAGATAGAAATTGGGCAGGAGAGAAAAGACTGAGCCTGGCTTTAAACTCATTTTGGAAGAAAGGAGAATGTCCTTGAAGTTTATAGACAACAATGACTAGGATCTTGATTTTATTATAAATATGAATTCAGTGAACCTTGAAGAAGCAGAGGTGACAAAGTGATAATAGGAAAGGGAGGGCTTGGAAGTGACAATGGCTGTAAGGAGTATTCCAATTTTCTAATTTCAAGCAGTTTGTGGTATGGGTATAAGGGCAACAAGTACTAGAAAGGGTGTCCAGGGAAGCTGCATGGCCTGGAGGGAGTCAGTGTCAGAAGATGGGTGAGTAAAAAAAAAAAGGAGAAAAGAAGGTTTATGATGAAAGCAAGTTTATTACCTATAGAGCAAGAATTTCATAGAACACAATGGAAGGGGTGGATAGATTTTGAGGTGGGATGTTGAGTTGGAGGAACATGGTTTATACTATATATTCTAGAGTTCAAGATCACTGGGACAGAGGTAATATGATTAGTGAAAATAGGTTAATCACTGAGAAATTATTCAAGGCAGGTGACCATCATCTCTAGAAGTAAAGCTAGTATAGGAGAGTGAGCAGAAAGAGTGGGTCTTTTAAACAACATAGAGATTTCAGAAAGGAACTCATCAATCTTCAATCTACCCTCAGAGTAGAGTCATCTCACAGGACAAGTAATAGAGTGATTAGAAGGATGGAAAGTGGGTATGGAGAGGACTTAACCAAACAAGCAGGAAGTAAATGGTAGAATTTGCTTGTATAGGAATAAACAATAGTGGATCTGTGATTTCATGGTATAATTAACTCCAGGTGAAAAAACTCCCTCTACTAGTACAATTTAGAACTTTCTCTGTCATTTATAGTTTTAGGAAATTAGCTATAAAACCTAGATATTAAATGACTTGCCCAATACTACAAACCCAGTATATGCCAGAGACAGGGCTTGAACTCGTATCTTCTTGGTATCAAGGCTACCTCTTTATCCATTATGTCATGATGCCATCACTAGATATATAAAAAATAGATACAAAATGGATAATTCTGATAATTGTAATTGTAGGAGGAATGATCCTATAGCTGGAAGAAGGGTGTCAGGAAAAGCTTTATGCAGATGCAATATCTAAATTAAACTTTGAAAACCTAGGGTATCTATAGTGTGGAGATAAAGAAGAATTGTATTCCAAGGACAAGGGCCAATCAAGGTGAACCAATCTCTCAGTACCCTCAAAATTGTGCCACTTCCAGCACAAGTCTCCACTGGTATAAGTGTCCTGCCCAGCTGTGATTTCCATCTTCGTTTTCTTTACTGTCATTTCTATTTCTTCATGTGGTTCTTCTGAGACTGTAATGTTGGAGTCCAAATGTGGTGGAACCAAAGGTGTAGTGCAGCCAATTTTTTAAAAAGCAATAACTGCCCCCAAAATATTTACATTTAACTTTAGCATGAATTATGTCATTTAAAGAGAATATTTTCCTTTAGGTCAAGCTGATTTCAAAAATTGTTTGTTTTCCCTGTACATTCACTAAAATGCAGAAGAAGGAGATACTGATTAAGAGCAGCTGAAGGCTGAGGGGAAGAAGGAAAGGAAAGCTTGTCCAGGATTAAAACAAACATGTATGGAACATCTTTAAACAAAAATAAGCAACAACATGTAACTTACATGTGAAAAATAGAATTAACTAAATGGCATTCTTAGGCTAGAATAAATCTCTGGAGATTATTAAGTTTTATATACATCTAAAGGGAAGGTCTGTGAACATTTAGAAAGGGAAATAGTGATCACTCAAAATCACTCAAAGCTTCATCAGGAATAGGTCATGCCAGACTAATCTCATTTTCTTTTTCGCAAGATTACTAAATTGGGAGATTAGAAGAATGCTGGAAATAAAACATACAGGAATTTCACAGAGACTTTCAGCAATATTTCATGCTTATTCCTGAATATAAGAGAAAGGAATGTGGGTGAAATTATAGTAATGTGGATTCAGAACTTGTTGAAAACTGGACACACAAAAAATAAGTCATTAATTGGTCAGTGTAGGATGAGAAATAGGCCCTTAATAGTATGCCACTGGGGATCTTCCCTCCACCCTGTCCTATTTAGAATTTTTATCAGTGATTTAGATGAAAACAATGGTTGTATGTTTATTCCATTTGCAGATGACAAAGTTGAGGGAAAGCGGTGGTGGTGTTTGTGGTGAATATCTAACATGTTATGTGACAGTCAAGATCCAAAAAGCTTTCAACAGGCATGAATTAAGGTCTAAATCTAATATGATTAAATGTTTAAAAGAATAAATCTAAAGTCTTACTAAAGGAATCAATTATACAAATAGATGGCATGAGTCAGCTGGATGATTTGGAAGCCAAACACAATATGAGATGGCAATGGGATGTCTGAAATTAGATCACTTTAAGGATATAATATCCAAAGATTACATAGTGATATACAATTAATACAGTAGTATACAAGGATTATACAAAAGTCTTAGTGTTCCTAGAACTAAGATTTTGAGAAAAACAACTATATTTCTTTACCTTGGTCAGAGAATACAGGAAGTTCTTTATTGGATACCACATTTTACTAAGTATATTAACCAATTTAAGTATGTCCAAAGAAGGACAAACAGGGAGAGAAAGAAAATCAAAACATGACATTCTATCTTCATATCTCTCATTTTTAAAAAGGAGCAGTTCAAAGGTTCTAAGCAATTTTCATCCGTCAATAAAAGATACCTTACTAGGAGTTTGGGAATGAATAAGGCTATCCAAGCAGTAGAAGTGATACCGATGACCAAAAGAAAAGGATCAGGAAGAAATAGTGTTAGTCAAGGGCTAATCCAGAATGTAAGCAGCCAGGACACCCAACACGTCTCAAAGTGGACCCAGAGAAACTGCAAGGTAAAATTGGAAAGCAGACAAAGTTTGGCTTTGAAGCCATCTTCCTAAGCTACCATAGGGACTTTTGTCCTTCTCGATTAAGGCCTTAGCTAGCTCTCAAGCACCAGGACTTCTCCCTGTTGTGATTCCCATGTTGTCATCAGTTAATCTTGGTTAAAAAACTAACTAGAAATCATTGATAGCTCATGTATCCTAAACATCCCATAGAAACTTTGGGAGCTGGCAATATCTTGTACCACAGTATGGTTCTCACAGAGATAATAGACTTGAAACTAGAGGCATGGAGCAATAAACAATTTACTTATGGTTACACAGCTAGTAAGTGAATCAAGTAGAATTTGAATTGCAGATGTTCCTGAATTCCAAATATAGTGCACTATGTACCACACCAAAGCTTCTTAAATAGTGGGTCATTATCCCATATGGGGTCTCATAACTGAATATGGTTGTTGTAAAACTATGACTTATTGTCAGTAAATGTTTGATTTGTGTACTATTTTACATATCTATATATAGCCAGGATCACATAAAAAATTCTCAGGAAAAAAAGATTAAGAAAATCAATATCCTATCAAAATTACCTCTCAAATGTCAATATGACATTCAGTCATTTCATAACCCAGTAAACAAATTACTGATATATATATATATATATATATATGTATATATACATATATATACATATATATATATATATATATAAAATATATGTATATGTATATGTATGTATATATCCATTCCTAAAAGGCAATTAAAAACTGAAACTTCATATTAGGACTCAAGATCCTCAATAATAGAAAGCAAATTGTGAATTTTCTTTCTTTTTTTCTCTTAAAAACTTTTGTTCTGTCTTTTCTTTTTACATCCTCTTATGTTTTCAATAAACACCTCCCCAATTCCTACCCAGCAAACTATCCTGTATTATAAAGAGGTTTTTTTTTTAAACGTAGGAAAAAAGACATTTGAGCAAAAATACTAACAAACTATCTGATAGCATATGCAATATTCTCCACCAATTGGCCTCCATCTTTGCAAAGAAATGGGAGAAGTACAATTTATAAGCCATTACTTGTCATCTAGTAACCAACAAGCCTTTTACCAATTCTCCTTGGCCCACATGCTCAAGAACTCCCAAAACTCTGAGGTAGATTGGCGCTTCACTTTCTGGGAATAAGTATTTTATGAAAGCCAAGCTGTCATCACTGTGATTCCTATAACACATTCACCTGCTTGTGTGTGTGTTGGGGGTAGGAGGGGGATAGAGCTGGTCCCCCCGGCACCCAGCAGCTGTGAATCTCCTGAGGTCACTGTGGTAACTCAAAATCCCAGATTCAAGAAGAGATTTCCCCCCCCCCAGAATACTTCTCTGGCCTTTTGGATTTGATTTATAATAATCTCTGTTTCCCGCTTGTCCACAAAAATCCAAAGTTCTTACTTGTATCTCATTTTACTCAGGATGGTTGTTTTCTTCTGGGAATTTCTAATCATAGATCAGCATATCTAGGTCATGATTTGGGGATTTGGGGAGGTCTAATACCAATTCTGCTTTTTCCCTAAGCTGGGGGGGGGGGTGATGGTGATAGACACCAGGCCCTTGAATCATTACCTCTGCTCATTTATCAGCACAGAAAGACATCTGCCCACCTGGGGAGATAGGATTGCTGGATGATATTTTCACCATTTATTCATCACAGCCTTCCAACTTACCAAATTCTCTAGAGATGGAAGGGACCTTAGTGAGCATTCAGTCCAAACTCCTCATTTTACAGAGGCTCAGGGAGCTTGTGACTTGTCCAGAATCCTATAACTCTTAAGTAAGCAGGATTCAAAGCCAGGACTTCCAGTGCTCCATCCTCTACCGTACTATCGGAAAACATTCTAAGCCCATGCATCCTAAATGCACAATTGACAAATTAATCTTTAGAGATCTTTTAAGAAATCTTGAATTAATATCTCTCTGCCTTTCCATGCTGGAGTTCTGTACACTGACTCGGTTGGAGGAAGGGCAGAAAGCACTCCCAGGATCATTGAGCACAGCATTTGCAGTTGGGAACAGTGGGAGGTGATTTAGTGGCCACACAGGTGTTTTCTTTAATTATGCAATATTGGTAAAGCTCACTGGGCTCAATGAGCCCCACTTTCCCATTGCTCCTTACATGGTTCAGGAATTCAAGGAAGCAGACTAAGAATGGATGTCAGGGGCAGGCAGGTACCTCAACAGAGGTTTCTTTGCTTTGTAGAGAGCTATTGTGGACCTCATATGTTACCAAGTGTCTCCAGCTTGTAAACTCTTGGTGCTAAAAGCAGCAAGTCCATTTCCAAATAATTTTGGTTTTCATTTGGACTTCTCCAGGCTGGTAAGGACTGGAGCGCATCCGTAGCCAAGAAATAGGGGAAAAGGAAGTTGGGCAAGTGGATATGGTGATGATACAGCAGTTATTCTGGGTTTATGTCATACCTTTGGGGTTTGTGAGGTCTTAAGGGATGATTAATGCCTCTTCTAGGAGGGCTACTGAACCCCTTTCATCCTTGGTGTTCACCTGATACCCAACCCTCACCTGTGGCTCCAAGAATAGCCACAAAGCCCAGTAAAAATGTCTTGGCAGATGGGCTAAACCAAGTTGAGGGCAACCAACAATCCTCAAACCCACTGGTGAGTTAGATGGGTATCAAAACACTGAAGACTCTCCTTGGTGGAATGGGCAGATGAGAAAAATGGCCATGAAGAAAGTGCTATGGAATGCTTAGAATTTGATATCCAAGATACAAGGTCATACTGCCTCCAAGGTCATCACAGCCAGGACTCCTGACTTTTGTCCTGCCTCGGGGCCTTTGATGACTCTGGAAGAGAATGGGATGACGACTTTGTGCAGCTCTAATCACTTAAGTCCAATTCATGCACAAATCAAGATATCAATCACCCTGTGGTTCTCTTCAGGAAAAAAGAAGCAGATATGATTCACAGTCCCATTGTCCCTCCTTTCATAGCTGATGATGCATATGATATCATAGACTAAGAATGTGCTGGGAAATATTTAACTAGATCTCTTAAAAAATATTCCTGACACACATAAATTTAATAGGCAGCATTAATCTTTTCTCTATAGCTTTATTAAATCTAGATAATCAACAACACCATAACTCCCGTCCTAATTTGTAGTATTTTCCAATTTCTAAGGTGAGCTCAACTAGAGTCACATTTCCAGATAAATCATTTCCTAACCTGTTAACATTTCATAAATTCCTGGATTTCCAAGGCAATCCATGTGTCTTGTATACAAAATGGTTCACAAGATGGCCTTGGAGTCATGTAAATGGTCATGCTGAAAATTTAATAATTGGCTTTTCATGAGTTGGTACAGCCCTAACTGGATCTAACCCTAAGGAATTTGGAGAAAGGAGAATATTAATTTGGGAAGAGTATAACTTAAAGGGAAGGAAAAGCCTATCTAAGAGTTAGCCTTGAGTTGAACTTTGAAGAAAATTAGAGGTGAAAAGAGAGAATATTATAACCAATGGTGGACAGCTTTTACAAAAGTGTAGAGACAGAAGGTAGAAAACTATGAATAGGAAACAATAAGCAGTCCAGTTGGCTAGAAGGCAATTTCTGTGTCAAAGCAAGTAATATCAAATGAGTCTAGAAAGATAGGCTCCAGCCAGAAGAAAAAGGCTCTACAATGACAAAGTGAGTATTATATCTTTATCCTTATCCTAAAGGCAATTGGGAGCTACTGAAGCTTCCTGAGTAGGGGAAGGACCTATATTTTAAGGACATCAATTCTACAGTTGCTTAGATTATAAATGGGAAGGAGAGGAATGGTAATTAGAAAGTTGTTGTAATATTTTAGGCTAGAGATGATGGGGGGAGAAAAAGAGAGAGAGACAGGAAAGAGGGAGAGAGACAGGGGAAGAGAGATATATAGAGAGAGACAGAGAGGAGAAAGACAGAGAGAAAGAAGGAGAGAACAGAAGGAAGGAAGGAAGGAAGGAAGGAAGGAAGGAAGGAAGGAAGACAGGAAGGAAGGAAGGAAGGAAGGAAGGAAGGAAGGAAGGAAGGAAGGAAGGAAGGAAGAAGGAAGAAGGAAGGAAGGAAGGAAGGAAGGAAGACAGGAAGGAAGAAGGAAGGAAGGAAGAAGGAAGGAAGGAAGAAGGAAGGAAGGAAGACAGGAAGGAAGGAAGGAAGACAGGAAGGAAGAAGGAAGGAAGAAGGAAGGAAGGAAGAAGGAAGGAAGGAAGACAGGAAGGAAGGAAGGAAGACAGGAAGGAAGAAGGAAGGAAGGAAGAAGGAAGGAAGGAAGACAGGAAGGAAGGAAGACAGGAAGGAAGAAGGAAGGAAGAAGGAAGGAAGGAAGAAGGAAGGAAGGAAGACAGGAAGGAAGGAAGGAAGACAGGAAGGAAGAAGGAAGGAAGAAGGAAGGAAGGAAGGAAGGAAGGAAGGAAGGAAGGAAGGAAGGAAGGAAGGAAAGAAGGAAGGAAGAAGAAAGGAGGAAGGAAGGAAGGAAGGAAGGAAGGAAGGAAGGAAGGAAGGAGGGAGAGTGGCAGGGAGAGAGGGAGGGAGAGAGGGAGGGAGGGAAGGAGAGGAAGAAAAACAGACAGAGAGAGAGAGAAAGACCAAGAGAGACAGAGAGAAGTTGTAGCAGAGGTGGGATGGGCTCTTCAGAATCCAAGCCTAAAATGGGCTATAAAATGTCTTTCAGCTTGGAGCTGACTAGGGCTCCTGGACCTCTAGCCCCAACCATGGAACTGAATGGGGCTCTCTTGAACAGGAGGCGGCTTAGACAAGGAGACATTGGAGCCACCTGATTCCATTAGACTGTAAGCTCCTTGAGGTCAAGGGCTGTCTTTGGCCTTACTTTGTATCCTCAGGGCTTAGACAATAATTGGCACTTAGTGGATGTTTAATAAATGCTACTTAACTAACTGATGGATAAACTCCCCAAGGCCTTCTAGAACCTATCACAGTAACTTGTGCATGTGGTTCAGGCCTTTAAGACTCTTCATGACCCCCTTTGGAGTAAAGATATTTCTCCAACTCATTTTACAAATAAGGCAACTGAGGCAAACAGGGCAAAGTGACTTGCCCGAGATCACACAGCTAGTGAGTGTCTGAGGCTACATTTGAACCCAGGTCTTTCAGACTCCAGACCTAGCTCTCTATCCACTGCAGGCACACCTCCCAAAAGTATTGTACAAAGATGGATATTACATCATCCACTAAAGGAGATTAGAATCCAACTGGAGACTATATGTGAAAATACAAGTATATACAAAAAGACAAAAAGATCATTTGAGAAAGAGGAAGGTCCTCAATCTAGAGTGTTTAGTCAAGACTTTTCATAGAGGGTAGCACTTGAACTTAGACTAAACTACATCAATCCAGCCAAAAATGACATTAGCATTCTCCCTTCCTTTCTTTCCCTTCAGTTCTTCCTTTCCTTCTCTTCCTCCCTTCTTTAATGTCTCTCTCTTTCTTTCTCTTCTTTTCCCTTTCTTCTTTTTCTTCCTTTCTTTCTCCCTTCTCTCTCTCTTTCTTTTTCTTTATTTTTCCCTTTCTCTTCCTTCCTTCCTTCTTTTTTTTAAAGTTATACAATTACAGAAAAAAATGCTGATTTTTCTACTTTACCAGAAGTTACTTATAGCAAAGTACAAATCTGGACCCCCCCCCCAAAAAAAAGTGTATGGTACAAATTATAGGTTGAATAAAAATGACCAACTAGAAACAAAAAAGTGGGTCATATTTTTCAAGGAATATTTTATCTGGGAGTTTGTATTGTGTTGCTTTGAAAGATAGGGAGAATATTGGTAGACAGTATGAGGTGTCCTGTGGGAGAGTATTCCAGAAAATAGGAACAATATAATCTAGAATTAGATATTAGTTTTGCTGTGTTACAGTTTGTTTTGTTTAGTTTTATTTGTTTTTTTTGGAGGGGGTATTATGAAGAAATTTGCCTCAGCAGAGATTTTAGATTGTAATATAGTAGGAAAAGTGTAAGAAGCCTTGAATGCCAGGCTGAGAAATCTGGATTTGATCCAACAAGAAAATCAGAAATCATATTATGTCTATCCTATCATGCTGGAAATTCTCTAGAGGCAGGGCCCATTTTCCTATTTCCTTTGTACCTACCACTATGCCTATTACACAGTGGGGGTTCAGTACACATCACTAACTCACTGTCCAAAATGCCTCCAGTGTGTGGATAATTGAGAGTTGATTGAACTACTAAGAAACCTTTGGAAAGTAAGCTAAGGAAAAAAAGTACAGACAAAGGATAGCATGTCCTAAGGATAGAAAACTGTGGGTGGTACAGGAACCCAATGAAGCCAGAAAGATTTTGATTTGAAGCATACCCCAAAACGTGTGCAGAACTGGGAGAAACTACATTGTACCTATAACCCCTGTACCCTAACTTTTCCTTCCCCAAAAAAACATTTTGCGGCAGCACCAAAACACGTAGAGCATTTATTAAACAGCATGAAATCCATTTAACGCTTCTCTGGGTGCTCTAATTAAGTTTTGTATTTAGGGGCAGAACAATACAGTACTGAGGGCAAAATCCTGGGCTTATTAACATTCTGTGCCTCTATTGCTGTTACCTCTATGAGGTCCATGGTCCTACCTCCTTCCCCTTTCCCTGGGGACACAAAAAACTCTTCTGAGGGAGGGAAGAACTTTATAATACAGTTGAAAAATAATAAACACTATGAATGGGATATCAAATTAGAAGACATTAGCCCCAGTATGGCCAACTTCTCCATTTCTATCCATTAATAAATGTCTGCAGGAACACTGCAGTTGCTTTGGAAAATTGGAAGCTGCTTGGCCAGGAGATCTTTGATTGTCAGCCAGCCCTTATTTGGGGTTGTGTTTAGAGGGTCTGTTAAGCTTCATGTAATTAGCAGGCAGAGAGGTGCAGTGAGGAAGGATATTTTAGTTTGTGGAATCATAGCAAATCCCAATCTGTTTACCTAAAGACATCAGAGCATGCAGCACTGCCTGGCTAAGCTCTCCTTGACTTGGGAGGATGCTAAGAAAATCTTCACATTTAGGTTCAGGTTTTTAATGTGATTTTTGTTTCAATTTCCACAGTCTGAATAGATCTTGAAAAACTCTTAGAAAACACTAGGGAATGAAGTGAGTTTACTTCTCTTTCAAGGGTAATGCTTATAAATTTAACATTTTTGTTCACACTTAGAAAGCTTAGTTTGGTGTCTTTTAGAGAGCGGGAAAAGGAAGGAGGGAGAGAATGGAGGGAGGAAAAAGAAGAGAGAATAAGAGAAGGCTGGAGAGAGAGAGAAGAAAGAGGAAGGGAAGAGGGAAAAGAAGGAGGAAGAAGAAAGAGGAAGAAAGGAAGGAATGGAAAAACAAAGAGAAGGGAAAGGGATGGAGAAAGGGAGGGAGGAAAGGAAAGATGCAGGGAAAGAAGGAGAAAAGGAGGACGAGAAGGAGAGAAGAAGAAATGAAGGAACAGTGGGAGGAAGAGATGGGAGGGAATGAGAAAAAGAAATTCTGGAACCAAAACTATTCCATTAGTTTTTACTGTAGCAGTTTGCTGAGTCCTCCTAGCAATTGCATGAGTGATTAAACTGTGCAGTCATCTGTGAGGTCTTAAATGGTATTACAAATAGTATGTGACTGATGACTGATGGGTAATTGGGTCTGGAGGTTGATCCTTAAAGAAATGGGCTCATCCGAGCTGATAGGACCTAATCTAGTTGTTGTCCAAGAGCCATACTCCCATGGTCACTCTCCTTAGCATTCAAAGAACAAGGAGACCATATGGTAGTAACCCCAATGTGTATGTTAGTTCTGTGCTTCACCTATAATTCTGCTATGGCTAAATCAATAGAGCTATTAACAGGATAGATATTCCTGAATTTGACAAAATCTATCAATAAGCTGCTCTGTGTATACACTATCAATAAACTGTTTTATATTCATTTCAATGTTTACATGTAACTAAAAAACAAGAGTGGGTTCTCCCAAGATTGATTTGTATTGGAAATGAAAACAGCATTAAATATCCAATACTCAGTCTTAGGATCTGAGATTTATTTGAACAGTCAGAATCCAAACTAAAACTCAACAGCATGCCCTTGTTTGGATGAGGGCAGGAGGCTCCCCTCCCCTGGCCCTAACACTGCAAACATACACCCTGGCCAACCATTTTAATTAAACAGCAGCGTTTTTGGAAAGTACTTGGGGTGTGAACAAAAACAAGCGACAAATCCAAGTGAAATGGCTGAGAAAACTACGAATCTCTCTTTGGCTTAGGAAAGAAGTCCCAGTTTGAGGCAGCCGCTTCCCAGTTGGCCCCAACTAAAACAACACACCATCCACATGGACTCCTTCTTCCCAGACCACGGTGGAATAATATCAGATGACCAAATCCTCGGGTTGCAAAGGCCTTCCAGAGGTCAACCAGTTGAGACACCAGGCACCATACAGAACTGTCCTAAGCTTCTTTCAGAGAGAGGTTGCCTCTATAACTCTTTGACCTCTCTGTCGCTAATGCTGCATTTTCATTATAAGTGCCGGTTTGGAATGGGACTATGCCAGAGAAAATGAAATTTAAAAAAAATTCTGTGTAATCTGTTCTTGTTGGAGACCAATTCCAAACACAATGTCATGGATATGTTGAGGACATGACCATTGGAACAGAGATGCCATAATGAAACTATGACAATCTTCCTTCAAAGGATCTTAGCTTTGGAGCTGAAGGCAACCTTGGTGGGCTTGATGGCCACCTTGATATAGATGAGGGAAATTGTGCCCAGAGAGTTTAATCTTCTACTATGTAAGAAACTTTCCCCAGGTTCTCTTTGAGAATATCTCCAATTTCCTTTTATATCTCATTTTACAGATGAGGGAACTGAGGCAAATAGAGTTCAATAACTTGCCAAAGTCCTACAACTGATAAATACATGAGGCTGAATTTGAACTCAGAAAGATGAGCCTTCCTGACTCCAAGCTCAGTGCTCTGTGCACTATAGCAGCACCCAGCTACCTATACGTAATATATATTGTGTTTGTGTCTGGTGTGTGTGTGTATGCGTGTGTGTGTGTGTATGTGTGTGTGTGTGTGTGTGTGTGTGAGAGAGAGAGAGAGAGAGAGAGAGAGAGAGAGAGAGAGAGAGAGAGAGATCTATTTCTATCTCTCTCTATAAATCTACGTATGATCTCCCGAGGCCTTAGCCCTTTTTTAAGGCAATAAAGAGTTTTAAACTGCTCTAAGACTTTTGGGACACCCCTTCTCTCATTAATCAATCCTTGTTTGTATTTTAACTCACCCTTTTTGGTGGTGAGCATCTTGAGGGTAGGGACTATTTTTGCCTTTCTCTTTTTCTCCAGCAATCAGTACAATGCGTGATACATAATAGATTTTTCAATAAATGTCACTTAACCTGTCTCCTTTCTCCCTCTTATAACCGAATGACTGCCTAATACCTCTGCAAATATACTTCTGGATGTGCTTAAGTTGTCTCCAATAAAGAAATCTACTTCTGTTTGATAATTTTAACATGACCTACTTTATAGTCACACACACACACACACACACACACACACACACACACACACAAATTAACAGCAGGGATTTTTTTCACTCAGCATCTCACCTAAGTTTTGTCTCCCTAAACTCTCCTAGCACAGTGTCATGTTTCAGGAATGGACCAAAAAGAGACAATGGGAAGCCTCTGGGAGCTGTGGGAAACATGAAATAATAACCCCATGACAGTGGGAAGGAAGACTAGACAAGTTGCAGATGGATGGTAGATAACTTATTTTCATTTCTTTTGCAGTCCCGGTGATCTTAACAATTACCACCTGGCCTCTACCTGCTATCTATTAGATAACCAGTCATTAAAATATAGTTGTTTTCCAAGACCTGTTTCCCTGAGAGGACCCTAGATTTCAAGCTGAACAGGAGCTTAGATGCCATCAAGTTCAACATTCCTCTACAGACAAGGAAACTGAAGTGAGAGGAGAAATTTTTTTTTCTAAAGCAGTAACACACAGATAGGAAGTGGAGGAAGTTAGATTCCAATCTACATAATCTGATGTACTACATTTAGAAGTGTCACCAATCCTTCTACTTTTACATTAGTCTCATGAAGATGAAGAAGGCATCCCAAAATAGGACGGTTCCAAGGAATAGGATTTAAAATAGGAATTTAAAATATTAGTATTATTCCTTGCCCTGAAGTAAGAGGAAAAAATGCTTCAGAACATTTCTTAGTAGCAACTCTGAGAAAGGTCTTTTCTTTCCCCAACTCTTGGTACTCCTAATATACTATAATCACTATATTCTATAATATATTCTGTATTCTATAATCCTATAATCACTTTTGGAATTAAATTCCAGGGTCCTGTCTCTGCTACTTCAAAGTACTTTTGATGGTAGCAAAAGCTGAATCAGTGGAGAATATTACTTGGTTGCCATGAATAATTTTTCAGAGGGATGCTATGCTGAAATATGCTCAACTATAGGACATTTTCACTTAACTAAATAATATTAGGGAAATCATTGGTGGGATCCTACTAATAAAGAAAAAAAATTGAAATTGGTCATGTTTTAATGCCATTTACCAAGCATCTATTAATTCCTATTTATACTGTATATATCTTATTTGTATATAGTTGTTTATATGTCACTTGTCCCCATTAGATTGTGATCCTTTTGAGACTGGGGACTATTTTTGCCTATTTTTATATCCCAACACTTAATTCCTGCCCTGAAATAGGTGCTGAATAAATTATTTGTGACTGACCAGCTACTATATATGACTGACCTACTACTTGGCGACTGCACTACTGCTATATCTGCCAACATTGGAAATACAAAGACAAAATGAATATTAGTTTGTCTCCCCTGGGAAATTATATCCTACTGTGGTTATTAACATGAACACTAATAAGTTAATATAAAATATATGGAAAATAAATACAAAGTAATATCCTGGGGTGGCATTAACTACTGGGGAAATGAAGAAAGAGTTCTGCCAGGAGGCAGCATTTGAAAAGAACTAGGGATTCAAATCTGGATATTGAGATTTGTGGTCTAATAAACACCACAATGAACATGGAAATCTGGTTGCTGTCTCCTCATCTCTGTCCCAATTGATTCCTCCTCTCCTAGTGAGTATTTAAAAGGTGGGTAGATAGCTATTTATCAAGGATTCTCTGAAAAAGATTATATGTGTAGATTATAGCACCTTTGGTGAAGAGAAAGGGGCCCAACTCTACATTTTTATGGGTTTAGGCTTCCATGAATGTCATCAATTCCCACCAAATTCCAAGTGCCATTTTGGGGGAGAATAAGTAGGTGGTGAGTGTCCAGCCCTTAGCACAGTAACCAAAAATATATCTAAAATACCCCTTGGTGAGACAGAAAAGAAGAAGCCCCAAATAAAAAGCCTCTTTTACATTGTGGTCATTCTGTGGAGCATATCAGGGAAAGAAAGGGAAAAAGTATCTATCAAGGAAAGAAAGAAAAAAATATCTATTAAGTACCTATTATGTGTCAGGCACTGGGCTAAGTATTATACAAATATTTTTTTATTTGACCCCCCTAACATCCCTAAAAAACAAATGCTATTATTATATCAATGAAAAAGGTCAAATAAGTTGCCCA
Organism: Sminthopsis crassicaudata; assembly: GCF_048593235.1. Classification (NCBI taxonomy): domain Eukaryota; kingdom Metazoa; phylum Chordata; class Mammalia; order Dasyuromorphia; family Dasyuridae; genus Sminthopsis; species Sminthopsis crassicaudata. The sequence goes on from NC_133618.1 coordinate 653,323,585, forward strand.
TAGTCACACCAAAATCATCTGTGGATTTGCTTTTTCTCAGTCTTCATGGATTGATAGTCAGAGCCTGTTAGGTCTTGAAAACCAGAAGGAATATCCAGTTAAGTCCTGACTTAATAAAGGAATTTCTGGTATCCATGCATCCCAGCACTAAGTCAGTGTGGATAACCATGATACTGACTATTTAAAACATAAATTTTTGAGTGTCTACAGGAAAAATCACAAAGACATAAATTTGTATTTTAAACCAAGTCTAAAACTCAGTACTATGGTTACTGGTCCTATCCATCCTATATGATTTATTCATAAACAATGTAAGATGAGATAATCCATAACACTGCAAACAAATGCGTTCTGGTTTCATTCAGATTGTCCCTGCAAACAGATGCTTATCATAGCTCCCCCAAAATAAAACAGATGTTCAACTGCTGAAAATCTTGGGAATGTACATTAAGAGAAAGATGTGTATGTTACAGCACCCCGAGTGGGGGGAAAAGGGGCCCCAAACCCTGTGTATTCCTGGTGCTTTTTGGACACGAGACATTTCAGCCTCTCAAATATGAAGTCAGTTTTTTTTTTTTTTTTTATTCCTTCATGTCAAAGAAGCCCAAATGGTGCTCATGAAGCATGTTGGGACTCCCAGATCTGAGAGGGCCAGATTTAGTCTCAAAAATCCAGTGTGACCATTGTTGTGTGTGTGTGTGTGTGTGTGTGTGTGTGTGTGTGTGTGTGTGTGTGTGTGTATCTGTGAATAAAATCCCACTCATTAGAACTTCACAATTTGGTGACTATAGGATTTTCCAATTGTACAATATTGGCTGTTGTAAGAAGGCATACTTTGGTAGTAAGAATGGTGGTAAATATAAGCCAAGTATAGCCAATGGATCCATGAGCTCAGCAATAATATAGTGTTGCTGTATGCAACCCATCCCTACCTTCTTTTCCTACATAATTTTTGTCCATATCTTTATGTAAATTCTCCACAAGTGATCCACTGAAGGCCTTCCTCTAAAACTTTTAACAAATCACAATTAATAATAATAATATAAAGAAGCTACTCCTTTTTGTCCCTCATGGCTAAGCAGCCACTTGGTGGCTTGATCCACCACTTGGTCAAGAGCACTAGACCTGGAGTCAGGAAGATCAGAATTCAAATCCAGCCTCAGACACTTATTACCCATGTGGTCCTGGGCAAAGCATTCACCTTACCTGCTTTAGTATCCTCAACTGTAATTAAATGTAATAATAACACCTCATTTCAAAGTAGTTGCAAGGATCAAGTGAAATAATATTTATAAACCACTTACTTAGCACAGCACCTGGCATATATTTGGTACTACTTAATAAATGCCTGTTTCTTTCTTTCTTCTCTCTTGCAACAAGGCCTGCCTACACCATTTTCCAATCTTAAGCTTCTTAAATAATACATTTTATGTCTTCTTATGCATGTGCACATACATACACACACACACGCACATGCGCACACACACACACAAAATGTGTTGTTTTGGTCTACTTATACCCATCACATGTATTTCCATAAACTTTCAGATCAACCCCAATTTCTTTGGAGGCTGAAGTTTTCCAAGATTCATAACCATTTACAAATGGAAATTCTATTATAGAAATTCCCTTCCCAATTTACTGGAAGGTCAGCAAGTTCCCTTATAATATTAGAGAGTTTTGTGGGTCTATATAAAGAAGATAAATGACTTCTTCCAAATCCCAAACTTAGTATGTGTCAGAAGCAGGATTTGAACCCAATTTTTCCTGGCCCAAAGACTGGCTACTTTTGCTAGAAAAAAAAAATTAATTACTTTTAGGGGCAATTTAGGATCACTGAAAGTACTTTCTTAAGGCCATGGATGAGCATAAGAAGCATCAACAAATATCATTTATCCACAAAAAGCAAGCAAGAAATATCCTAATGAGGAAATTGCTAGTCACTGAGATGAGAGTAATTTCTGAATGGCTATCTATGCAGTCACACAAGTCAAAGAAAAGGTCAAAATAAATACTAAATCAGAAGCAAGGATAAAGATGATATTAGAAACCCGGGTGCCATCACAGCAGCTCCAATTTGATCTCTTTAAAGGCATTGTTGACTATGAAAAATGAGAACTAAATTAAAAATATCAACCCTAATCATCACCATTTCTTAGGGAATATATAGTAATATGAAGAAATAATTAATGGAAAGATATCACTTTTGCTCTTCCCTCTTCCTCACCCCCCCAAAAAGACTTAGACATGCTCATTCATCCAGCATTGTTGACTGACCCCCATCTCTGGGCAAACCAAATCAGATTCTTTCCTCACTATCGGTAAAAAAAATATTTTTTTTCTTTTTCTTTTCTATGTAATCCTTTAAGTATGAAGGAAACTTGGTATATCTGATCAGCACTAAATCTTTTATTTTGTGAGGAGTATAATTTAGGCTCACCCTCTTGTATCTTATAGTTTATAGATGTTTCTCCCATAGGGTATATATATATATATATATATAGTACCAGGGAGGGGGTTACAGGACCCAGGCTCACAGTCAACTCCAATGTTCCTTCAGTAAAGTTTGCCCCAATACTAGGGGTTACCATTCCCTCATTAGACAGGATAGATCCATCTGGTCTGGCCCTGAAGTTCCCGCTTCTATAAAACACTGCAGTTTCTCCCAGTTTCAATCTGCCATCAATTTATCCTTTGGAATGGAGGTCAGTGCTAGCAGGTCCTTGATTTAAATCTTGGCAGACCACTGGAATAAGATATTGTCCAGGGAGGGCCTCTGATTCAATCTCATTTCCTCTGTGGGGTCTTGCGACTCTGCTTTGCTGAACTTCTGGCTGGAGAGCAAATCCCATCTATATTCTCAGACCTTTCCCAATGGGCAGTTAGAATAATGTAAGCTATAGCAAGGCTGTGATTAACTCTGGCAAATGAAGAGTTTACTGCTTTCCATGTGTCCTGAGTTTAGGCAATAGGCAAATAAACATATCCGCCAACCCATATCTGCAGGTCAAAGACAGACAGACTTTTGAGCTGACTCAGAGCTATAAAGAATGCTCAAATGCACCAGGATCTGAGATTTTAAGCACAGTGAGAGTTGCCTTCTAAGCATATATGGCGTTAGATACATAATCACACCAATGATGGACCTGTCTTCAGGGACAAAGGTGTTAAAGTTGACTGTGGCCATGACTTTGCACCCTAATTTTGGCTTTCTATATTGATCCTATATTGACAAGATTCTGTATTGATCTTTTAATGCCCTAGTGATCTCAGATACCCCTGGAATCTTTAGCAACATCAGATTTTCTCTTATTAATAGCTCTCGTTGTGGGTGCAAAAACTTTGAGAAGCCCTGCTCTAGATTGCTCTCTAAGACTATATTCTAAGTAGAGAAGACGCCGATCTACAATGGCTCAAGGAGTTTCCTCACCCAGAACTTTTCTGTACAAATGAAATCATAGGTCCAAAGTTGCTGGGTTTTTTTTTTCCTTTTCTCCTTTACTAGATAAAAATGATGATCATAGCTTACATTTATTTGGTCCTTTGAGGTTTAAAAAAACACTTAAAAAGTTCATTTCATATGATCCACATCACAACACTGAGAGATAGATGCTATTTTTACCCCCATTTTATAGATGAAGAAATTAAGCAAGCAGGATAAAGTGACTTGGTCATGGTTACAAACTAATAAGTGAATGAGACTACATTTGCATTCAGCTGTTCCTAACTCCAGGCCCAGTGCTTTACTCATTGTGCTACTTAACTGCCTATGATTCCTTACATTCTCCTTGAAGTTAGGGGCAATGTCTTACTCACTTTTTATTTTTTTATTTATTACATAATTATATAACATATAATAATTATGTTCTGTATTAATATAAAATATCATTATATTATATACAGTTATAGGTATTTTATATTGATTTTATTATTGTATAATAATATAATTATAAATATATTTATATATAATATATAATTACATATATAATATATATAGCTGTTTTAATTATTATTATTGTAACTACTTTGGTATAGTGTTTTAAAGGTGGCAAAGCATTTCACTTGTGCAATCTCATTTAATCCTCACCACCACCCTCTGAATTATGTTTCTTCTCATCTCATTTTACAAATGAAGATGCTAAAATTGAGAAAGTTTAAGTGAACGTACCTAGATCATACAGTTGGTAAATATCTGAAGCTGGATTCAGACTTGGGTTTTCCTGAACCCCAGATCTATTGCTCTAACTCCTACCCAGCTGGATGTCCTGAATGAATTTTAATGAGCTCTGGGCTCATCATGTTTATTACTGTTACAGTTGATATGCATGATCATTGGACCTTCAGCTTTTAGGGATCTATATATTCAAGGATGGATGGATGGATAGATATATAGATATAGATGAATATAGATAGATGATATATATGTATACATATATATATATATATATATATATATATGTATATATATATATATATATATATATATATATATATATATATATATATACAGAGAGAGAGAGAGAGAGAGAGAGAGAGAGAGAGAGAGAGAGAGAGAGAGAGAGAGAGAGAGATTACCCATCTTTTTTGCCCCAACCTTTAGGCTAACCTCCAATCTTGCATTTCCAACTGCCTTTTTAGAATTCTCAAATTGGATTTCCAATAGACATCTTATACTTAACATGGTACAAATGGAGCTTATGGTCTTTCCTCCAAATCTTCCCACCCTCTCCTTACCATCTACTATACCATCTACAGTAACTGCACCCTCCCAATTCCTTACACTCTCAACTTAGGACTCCTCATTTTCTCCCACCCCAATCCCCCAAATACAAGCTTTTTCCAAGACCTATTGATTTCATCTTTGCAATATGTCCCCTTCTCTCCTCTGACACTGTCCTCCCGATGGTGGAAGCCTTCATTATCTGACCTCTGGATTATTGCAATAGCTGATGGGGGAGGCCAGGGGAATGTTTGTCAAGGTTCTCCTTACTCCAATCCATCTTTCATTCAATTACCAAAGTGTTTTTCTTAAAAGACAGTTCTAATCATGTCATCCTACTACTCAATAGGTTCCATTGGTTTCCCAGGATTAAACACTAAATATTCTACTTGACATTCATAGCCCTTCATCACCTAGCCCTCTCCTTCCTACCTTTCTGGTTTTCTTGCATCTTCATCAACTAGCTCTGTCCTCCTTCTCCAATTTTCTTACACCTTCATTAGCCCTTTCATACCTTTCCAGTTTTCTTAAATCTTCATTACCTAGCTCTGTCCTCCTTCCCCAATTTTCTTGCACCTTTATCACCTAACCCTCTCCTCCTCCAGTTTTCTTGCACTTTCATCACCTAGCCCTCTCCTACCTTTCTAGTTTTCTTGCACCTTCCTCCCTACCACATACTGTTAGTTGGGTCCAAGGATCCTGCCCTTTTGACTATTCTAGAAACAAGACAACTGCAGACATTTTCTCTAGCTGTACTTGAATGCCTGAAACACTCTCTCTTCCCCATTTTGACAACTGACCACTCTGACTTCCTACTTGTCCAGCATTCTTACATCTTTCTCCCCAATACCTTGATTCACTGACATTAGAAAACAAAATAGTCTCTACTTTGAAATGGTTTACATTATCTAAGAAGTGAGGCAGGGTTATAGAAGATTTTGCTATATCATCATAGTGTACCCTGGGAAGAATTAAAAGACAGGATAAATTGAAATTTTAACTGGTATGCCAAGTGAACTCACTTTACAAACTGGTTCTTTCTGCATTTTAAGAAATGGTTCTCAAATCCTATGTTCTCCTCCCTTATGTTCAGCATACTCCCTGCTCTCTCTCTCTCTCTCTCTCTCTCTCTCTCTCTCTCTCTCTCTCTCTCTCTCTCTCTCTCTCTCTCTCTCTCTCTCTCTGGAACTCAGACAGGGGAGCTAGCCCCATTATCATTTCTCAAATATACCTTAGCTTGTGTGAACCCCATTTAAAACCCAGGACCACATCATTCCGGCTTTGTTCTGAGTTGGCACTTTGTACTAATTTACCCGGCAGAGCTCAGGCGCAGTGCTGAGATGAAGAGGATGAAAGTAATCGCCCTGTGAGATACACAGGCTTTCTAGCAGCCTCAGATTAGATGAAGGCCATCTGACAAAGGAGCAGAACTCTTTCCTGGACTCCCCCTTCCATAAGTGCTGGTTATTTTTCTCAATAGGAGAAAAGGCAAGAGTAAATACAATGTCTATGGAAGAGGAAAACAAATCATGCATTCCATGCAAGGGATGCTGAATGCTGACCAGTGTCAATACTCCATCCTTTCTTGGACCACAGCAACTAATCAGCAAGAAGGACTTTAATTCTTGACAACAACTTTTCATTTACTCTTTGTTACATCAAAACAAAAGACAAAGGATAGTGTTCTACTTCTATCACATCTTTTCTTCTTCCCTCTAATTCTAAAATCCCAACATTTGCAGGAAGTGTTTCCTGCTCTCTTTAATTCTAATGCTTTCCCTCTGTAGATTTTTTCCAATTTATCCTATCTATAGCTTGTTTGCATATTGTCTCTCTCACTAGACTGTGGGTTCCTTGAGAACATGAATACTATTTTATTTTCTTTGTATCCCTATGGCTTGGTATATTGCCTGACACATAGTAGGCATTTAATAAGTATTTACTAAATAAAGAGACCTGAGTAAAAACCTCTAGGAGCCTTTCCTCTCTCATTCAGCAATGAATTTTATGCAGCATTTTCCAAAGCTGTGTTCATTTCAAAGTTGCCCTGTTTTCTTTTTTTAAACAAATTATTAACAACCAGGGTTTAATTAGAAAGACACTTAATGAGAGAGAAACCAAGATAAGAAACCAATATAAACACAAAGCATAGTAATAAATTAGCTAATTTAAAATTTCCAAGCAGTTAATAGATAAAATTGTGATGTTTTCTCAAAAGTATCTTCAGAGACAATGGCATAAAGATGAAAAGGGTACTTAAAACATCCAAGTGTACCCCTCTGGCCCAATGCCAACTCATGTCTTGGTTATGAGGAGGAATTTCTTATGTGGGGGAGGCTTTAAGAACTATGTCTAGGAGAGGTTAAATTGTGACTGGAACATAAATGCATCCAGCAACACTTTAAGCTCTACCTTCCATGGACCTGACAGCTGGAGAAGTGATATTAAAGAGGGTCTCATCAGTTAAGTTGCCTTAGTTTTTCTCCATCAGCGATCCCCCCATTACCTACTTCATGGACTGTCTGCCTGCCAGCCGAGACAACTAACTAGCTTCAGCCGGCCAGCAAAGTACCAAACTGCAGCCACAAATTCCAGATAAAACATAAAGTCTCACTCAGAGCATCATTCAAAGGTGTTGACTGGGAAGCCGGGAAAGGTCATCGCCCAGTAAGGGAAGCAGAATCTAAATTTGAACTTGAGAGAACACTGTGCTGAACAAATATTTAACTGTTAAGCTTAGAGTTGTACACTTCCAGACATGCAGGGACTTGCTTGGATTAGAGGGCATTTATCAGGTCAGCAACATGACCTAAGGCCCATATCCATAAGGGGTCATGATTCCATGAAATGGTGTGGCATAATGGAAAGAATATTGGATTGGAGTTGGGAAAAATGGGTTATAGTTCTGACTCTGTCACTAACCTACTGTATGACCTTGGGCATATTTTAAGCCTCATTTACCTCATCTATACAATGAGAAGCCTGGAACTTCTGGAAAGATGGCAGAGTGAAAAGGCACAAAGGAGAACACTTCCTTCTCTCTAAATGAGCAATAGAAGCATTTTTTAAAAAACTGCCAGAAATATTCAAAAAGACATCTTTTAAAAATTTAAAGAAATTAACCAAATTAAATTGAATTCTGAAAGAAGGAAAATATATTCTAAATAGAAGAATTATAGCTACTCCAAAAGGAAAAAAATAGTGAAATTAATACTAATAATAAAAGACAAAAAGTTAAAAAAAGAATAAAAGTCAAATAAACTAAAAGACTTAACAAAAAATAAGGAAAGAAATAAAATAGAATGGAAGCAGTTAATGAATTTAAAAATAAAAATTATGATGATGATGAATCTCAGCAGTTTAAATATTTCCATTGTATACCTGGAACTAGCTCAAATAGGAGTCAGTTGTTAACTTTTCAGTGTTAGCATTTATGTCTTATAAATCAGCAAATGTTACAAATTAAGGCTTGATTTATTCTTTTGATAATTGTCTAGATTAAAGAAATTGATGGGGAAAATGTTAACTTAAAAACTTAAAAGTGTTTCATTTTAGGAAAACTGGTTGTTAAATATGTACTAGACCAATCTGAATACACCAATCCAACAGGAAGTCTTTCCAATATCACCAGTATCCAGAAATTTCTCCTCAAGATTCGCTCTGTCATACTTAAATGCATTTTGTATTAAACTGTTTTGCACACATTGTTTCCCCACTATAGAACATAAGTACACATTGTTTCCCCACAAGAGAACATAAATTGAGGTTAGGGATTATTCTAGGTTTTTGGCTTTGTATCACCAGCACATAGGATAATATCTGTAACATACTAGACATTTAATTAATTTTGCAGAACTAATGAATGACTACATATGGAAAATAAACATAAAAATAGAATTGAGAAATAGTAGTGTTATTAGACAAGGGGATAGAATTATGATCAAGGAAATAAGGAAACCTAGAAATATGAAAGAATACAGACAAAAGTGATGGATCTGGAAGAGAGATAAAGAATATTGAATTGGGCTTCCCCAAAAATGATGTAGAAAATAAGTAATTAACATAATTACTACATTTCAGGAAGTCACAGAAGAAATTTATTCAAGTTTTTGAAAATGAGAAACAATCAGCAGGTGATTTTAGAAAGGCAGAAAACTCTTGCATGAAGTAATGCTGAATGGTGTGAGTAAAACCAAGAGAACATTGTTCAAAGCAACAAGATTATGCAATGGATGGAGCCCTTTTCAACAGTGAGGTAATTCAGGACAATTCCAATAGACTTGTGATAGAGAGAGCCGTCTTCATCTAGAAAGAGGACTATGGGGACCAAATGTGGATCACAAAATAATATTTTCAGCTTTTTTGTTATTGTTTGATTTTTTTTCCTTTCTCATTTTTTTTTTTACTATTTTTACCTGATTTTCCTAGTGCATCATGATAACTGTGGAAATATGTATAGGGGAAGGGCAAGTGTTTAACTTGTATTGCTTTCTATCTAGGAGAGGAGAATGGGGGAAAGGAGGGAGAAAAATTTGGAACATAAGGTTTTGCACTGGTGAATGTTGAAAACTATCTTTGCATGTATTTTGAAAAATAAAAATCTATTATTGATTTTTTAAAAAGTTTAAATGGGGACCAAAATTCAAAGAGATTTCACAGTCACCAAGAGGGTGGTAAAACCAAAATTCACTTAATTCAAACAAATTGTTGTGAAGTTTTTAAATTACTATAATGAAAGTTGATTTTACCAGTAAGAAAAGATCCAGTAAGATAGGCACCACATATTAAAAATACAACCATTCACATTTCATCATGTTTCTATATAAAAATAAAAAACATTTAAAAATAAGAAATGTCAACAGAAATTAGAATATGACACCTGGAAAATTAACCATCTTAAACTGGGGCATTAAGGACTTGATGACAAGATAAGTTGACCAAAACTGCTGTCTTCTTTAAAAAGGCAAAGAAGGATATTGAATTTCAGAATCCAGATTCTAATTCCAGCTATAACACTGTTTTCCTCTCTACGATAAGAGGCAGGTTGGCTCTAGTGCATAGAACGCTAGGCCTAGAATCAGGAAGACCAAATTTAAGGACAGACACTTAAGTATGATCCTGAACAAGTCACTTAACTTCTGTCTATATTATTTTCTTCAACCAATCCATGGTTGTTGTAAGAATCAAATTAAATAATATTTGAAAAGTGCTTAGCACAGTGCTTGACACTTAGTAGGCATGTAATAAGCACTTGTTTCTTGCCTTTCCTTCCTCTTTAAAAATAATAGTGATATTATTTTAGTTTTTCCATGAGAGTCTTTCTTCAGTGTTTTATCATCATTGTATGGAGATGACCCTAATTTTCCAAAGAACATGACATCAGAACATGAACTATGGCACAACTTAACATGTTAAATAGACTTCAAGTGGGGGCAAATGAGAAAACAAACAAAAACTAAGAATGAGACTGAAAAGGGGCTTGGGAAGATATACAGAGAAGCTACTATCTATAACTAATTCCATAACTGATTTTTTCTTACTGTAGAAAATTCAGTTCTTTGACATTTAAAATTATAATGGTTAAATTGTGCCTTTTGTATAATTTTATTTTATTTTTTAACAATTAAATTGTCTCCAAACATTTTCTTAATCTTAAAAAATACACATTTGTTGCTAGGTACTGTTCATTTTACTCTCTTAATATCTTTCCCTTTTGCTCTTTGGTCTCTTCTGACTATGTCACCATCATGATGCAGACCCTAATCACCTTGTACCTGGATTATTGCAATAAACTTACCAGATAGTCTTCCTGCCTCCAGTCTCTCTCTCCCCTATAGATCATTTTCATCTTCCAAAAGCTCAGATCTGACAGCATTACATCCTTCTTCCTTAAAACCCTATGCTTCCTTTTTACCTTTTTATATATAACAAATATAAAATCTTCCATTCAGCATTAAAGGCCTTCACAATCTGGCTCCCTCCTACCTTTCCTTTTAACATCTCGCACCTTCTCTCACCTTACTCTTAGCACTCCCATCTGCTATTCTGCTATCCAGAAAATTTTAGTTTTTTAACAGGCTTTTGAAAATCTGGAGTTTCTATGTTAGTATTTGCAAAAACTAAATTCATATTTAAAAGCATTGAAAAAATAGAAATTATATTACCAATAAAGATACCATTAGTTAGGAGAATGTTAAAGTATACATCTATCCACCCAAAGAATTATCAAATAAATTGACAAAGAAAAAAATTAACTGATTAGTAAAAATAATTAATTATAAAATCAATAACACAGGAGAATTATTTCAACACTATATTAAATAAAAAAGATGAACAAGAAGTTTATTATAGACATGGATAAAGTGCTGGAAAATTTGGATTTTGTAACCATTTAGAAAATTTAGATTAGAAATTGAATCAAAAAAAGTAGGAATTATGCAAAGTTTTCACATTTACACAGAACATTGATATAGTACATTATATATCACAAGTAAGCTATAGATAAAATCAGAAAGGCAGAAAATTTAAGAACTATTATTGATGATAATAAACTAAAATGTTAATTAGTAACCAAATCATGATATAGCCCTAGATAGAATCTTTTAAAAAATGACATGTTAAAGAATGCTTGGATTAAAGAACAAAGAAAAGAATCAAGATATATTATGTTAAAGATAACCAAAATATAAATGCAATTTACAAAGCAATAAAATCAAAGATTTAAAGCTCTCAATAACCTGCCTAAAAGGTCATCTTGCTCAATCCCCTCATTTTATAAATGAGGAACTGAGTCCACAGAGAGATTAAATAGTTTGCCAAAGATAATACAGTTTGTAGTAAGTGGAAAAGTCAAAATTTGAAACCAATCCTTCAAATTCTAAATCTAGACTTCTACACAAAGGCAAATTTATTATTATCCCTTATATCTCAATTAATGTCTATAAGAGATAGAAAAAAAGAAAATTAATGAGTTGTGTGTAGGTTAAATAAATTAGAAAGTGAGTAAATCAACAAACCAAAAGCTAACATATAAAAGAAATTGGTGCAATATTTTTTTTTAGAAAACAGTGTGACAATTTTAAAGCTGTTCATAGCCTTTGATTCAATGATTCTACTAACAGAACTATAGCCTAGGGATGTTATAAGAAGAAAGAAATGGGTCATGTGGATAAAAATGGTAACTTTAATCATACTAGAAAACCAAAGATTCATCCATTAGAGAACAGTTAAACACATTGCTCTACATGATTGCAATGGAATATTGTTGTATCTTGAGGTATAAACATATGAATCTGGAAAAATTATGTGAAGTAATGTATTTTGAGGGGGATATTGCTAATATAGTATAATATTATATTAGATACTGTGAAAAATAATACATTCTTTAAATGTATGCATTTGTGGTCCCTAACCTAAAGGAATAGTAGGTAAAGTTATTAAATAAAAATAGAATATTCAACAAATGTTAGGAAGAAATGTCTTTATATTTACAACAAATGGTTACCAAATATATATGTGAGCATACCTAAGAGATAAACATTTTATTTGAAAAATGATAATTAACAATTCAAATTTTGAATAACATTCAAATAAGGAAAAAAGGAAAATGATTACGCATTTAAAAAAAAGTTCTAGGATTATGTTTGAGTTGCAATCTAAAAGTTTCTAGCTCAGATAATAAAGTAGAGGAAGAATTCTTGGGAAAGAGAAGAAAGTTAGATAGAAGCCATGGAAATTATGTTTTCCTTGTCATCAAATGTGAAGGCTACTAGAGAGGTTGAAAAAGCAGGGAAGGGATCTCGTGTTTGAATGATGGATGGTGGATAGGGTTATAAGAATTGTGAAAATTATATGCTGAATATTACATAGTTTAGGAAAGCCAGAATTTGAAATGGAGTCCAGTTAGCCTAGCATTCTGTTCTTAAATCTAATCACTATAATAAATGTGACCTGAACCTGGATTCATAATTTTATAGCTACAACCACTCCCTCCACTATAGGGAAGAGGACTACAGAAACACTCTAGAAAATAAGCCAAACATGTCTCTAACCCTATCTGTATCTTATCCAAATCAATATTCTATGAGGGGGGCAGCTAGGTGGCTCAGGAGGACAGGAGTTCAAATCTAGTATCAGACACTTAACACTTCCTAGCTGTGTGACCCTGAGCAAGTCACTTAACCCCAGCCTCAGGGGGGAAATATATATATATATATTCTATGAGTAATGAATGATAAGTCATCCCAAATTAGAAAGCAATATAAATATATAATATGCATTTATATAAATATATTATTCAGAAATTCTTTCCCAATCCTTGTGTCTTTTAATTATTTCCAATTTATCCTGTATATATATAATTTGCTTATACTTACATACATACATACATATATATATAATTTATTTGTTATCTCTCCCACTAAACTGAGAGTTCCTTGAAGACAGACACTAGCTTTTGCTTCATTTTGTATCCCCAGAGCTTCACACAGTGCCTGAAATATAGTATACCCTTGCTAATGTTTACTGAATGAATGAATGATTTAAACTCCTTTTGGAAGACATATTCAGTAAACAGGAAAAAGGATGAGAGAGAGATTTTTCAATGAGAATTACATTGTCATTGGAAGTGAGCATGGTGTCCTCCTTGGTAAATATGGGATGGTAAATACATCAAAGGAAACAATTTGAAGGGAAGACAATTCAATGAGATGGAATTCCTGAACATTCTAAATGTCAAATATTTCAGGTGGGTTTGATTATAAGACCAGCCAATCTTGAATAACAGTTTAGCAGTGCTATAAATAATATCCTATTGTCAATGTCTGTTAGTGGAGATTTTTTTCTTTGATATATTATCATAGTCACATAGGATAAAAAGGAGACTTTGAAAGACATATGTACTATACAGGAACAATTATACTTAAATTTTTGATGATTGAGAATTCCAAATAAAATAATGGATAGAAACTATCCTGTTTTCTCTTCTTTAATCAGTTTGGTTATAAGTTATCCATACTATATATCAACCTTTATATTGTGGAGTAGTAGATATTTGTAATCAAATGGAGAGAAAATATATATGATATTCAAGTTCATGTTCAGATATATTTGTATATGTTAGGATTACACAGACTATTAACAATAGCTTAAATATACAACATGCTTCAAAGTTTGTGAAGTGTCATAGATTTTATTTTAAATTATTCTCACAATAACCTTGTAAGGCAGGTCATCTAATTCTTCTTATTCCCATTTTAGAGATAGAAGAAGTGAGGCTTAAAGAAGCTAAGCCTTTATTAATGACCGCCCACTAGGTGAGAATTTAGATAAAGCTTTCAGATCCAGGTTTTCCACATTCTAAATTCAACACTCCTTTGTTTATAAAAAACTACTTCTATCTTTAAATAGAAAAAAAGTCTAGGAACCATCTATCACAACCACATAACACCTACATTTATTAAGTACCTACTATATGCAAGATAATATAATAAACCTTGTTGGGGGAGGAAGAAAGGCAAAATAAGCTAAAAAACCAAAATGTCTCCGCTCTCAAAGAACTCATGGTCTAAAGGGGGAAATAAAGAAGAAATTAGCAGTAGTTTCAGAAAAAAAGTACATTTCGAATATGGAGCACTAGCAAAGAGTTTTTGAAGAAAGTTCTTGAGTTGGGACTAGAAAGAAGCCTTTAACTAGAGTTAAAAGGGACTTCAGAGGTCATCTAGCCTAACACCATTTCACAGATAGGGAAAATGGAGATTTGAAAGGTTAAGTGGCTTCCCCAAAAAGTAAGAAGTAGAACCAGCTTTCAAGCTCAAGGTTACGGATTCCAAAAACAGAGTTCTCTCAATTTTTTCATACTAATTGGAAAGGTCAAGAGATGTGACCAGAGTGTGCAGCACTTATGTAATGGTGATTAAGTTAAAAATAGAAAGCTCAGAGATATATTATTTTGTTATAATTTTAAATATTGTATTTATAACATAAAGCAGAAAACTAACCCTACTTTGGGTTAAATTATATAGCAATTATATTATTTCTACTTTTATACAGTATTGAGTTATTTTCTCTCCAGTCAGCTTATACTCAGATCATAAGTTCCATCAAAAAATATATTTGAGTAAGTATTTATTATTGTTGTTATTTTTGCTGTTGGTTGTGTCCAATTCTTCATGATCTCTTTTTGAAGTTTTCTTAGAAAAGATATTTTCCATTTCCTCCTCTAGCTCATTTTTATAGAGAAGGAAATGGAGGCAAATGGGATTAAGTGAGAGCCATACAGCTAGTAAGATTTGAACTCAGGAAGACTCTAGGTTCTAGGACATGCTGGGAAGGTATTAACTATTTCTAAAGCCTTTTCCTATCAATCTAGCTGACTAATATTGCTATGTCTACTTTGAAGTCCCATAATCCTGATTTCTACAACTCTGCATAGTTGTACTGTTATTTCATTGTTTCCTTAGTATATTGTCTTTCTCTCTAATTAGAATGAATTCCTTGAGCACCAGGTCTATTTATTCCTATACCATATTCACTGTTGAAGACTTGAGTTCCATAATCAGTGCTCATGAGATTGTACTGAAATGACTTCATTGGTTGAGAATGCAAAAAAATAGCCTCGTGGTTATTTTTTAAGCCATTTTAAAGGAATATCACAGATATATTCTGAATATTGATGAATACCCTTAACAGAAATAAACTAACCAATTAATGAGTATACTTCTATAGAGCAAACTATATTTATACAATAATAATATATTCAAATAATTATATTCACTTGATTAAAGCCTTTAATGTCCATCAGAAATGGCTACCTACCTAAATTTTGACAGGCAAATATTTACAGTTAAATTCCAATAGGTAATAGAAAGGCAGTTTTAGTATAATAAATAGATAGAAGGCAGGGCAGGGAATCAAAAAGACACAGCCCTCCTATACTGCTAGTTGGATTACCTAAAGGATACTATGAGTAGCAAATCAGATGTCCCAAGTAATTAACACAAGGACTCTTCACTTGGAGTCTTCAGGCGCTTTGCCTGTGGACAGATTTCAAAGGGGTCTATGAACATGGATGGGTAGGGTAGAAATTATATGTATATATTTATACCACTTGGAATTTACCAATTCTTCTAATTATAAATATATGCAAAATATATTATTATGAGAAGAAATCCACTAATTCCACTGAACTGCCAAAGGGCTCTATAACATTAAAAGATTAAGAACCTTGAGATAAGATTATGCAAAAGACAAATTGAAGCTCTATCTGCCTTGGTGGAAGTTTCCACAGCAGGAGTTTCCTTTAAAAAAGAAAAAAAAAAAAAAGAGAGAGAAAGAGAAAAGAAAAAAAGGAAGGAAGGAAGGAAGGAAGGAAGGGAGGGAGGGAGGAAGGAAGGGAGGGAGGGAGGAAGGAAGGAAGGAAGGAAGGAAGGAAGGAAGGAAGGAAGGAAGGAAGGAAGGAAGGAAGGAAGGAAGGAAGGAAGGAAGGAAGGAAGGAAGGAAGGAAGGGAGGGAGGGAGGGAAGGAGGGAGGGAGAAAGGAAGGAAGGAAGGAAGGAAGGAAGGAAGGAAGGAAGGAAGGAAGGAAGGAAGGAAGGAAGGAAGGAAAGAAGGGAGGGAGGGAGGGAGGGAGGGAGAGAGGGAGGGAGGGAGGGAGGGAGGGAGGAAGGAAGGAAGGAAGGAAGGAAGGAAGGAAGGAAGGAAGGAAGGAAGGAAGGAAGGAAGGAAGGAAGGAAGGAAGGAAGGGAGGAAGGAAGGAAGGGAGGAAGGAAGGGGAGGGAGGGAGGGAGGGAGGGAAAGAGGGAAAGAGGGAGAGAGAGAAGGGAGGGGGGAATGAAAGAAAGGAAATCTTGATCTTTCTATGTATGATATGTATGATATGTATGATGATTAGGGCAATGATTTTGTCAAAGTATATTTAAATATCATGAATCTAGAATTTAGAAGAAGGAATTTAGGAAGTTAACATTTTTGCTGCCAAAATGTGTAATTAAGTAATAATTACTCAATTCAGCTAACAATGAAGTCAATTATATATAATCTGTGCTCAAAAAATGAGTTTGTGTCCCAGCACTTCCTATTTGACTATGGGGAAATCTCTTACCCTTATTTTCTTACCCTCAATTTCTTCCTCTGTAAAGTGTGGACAGAAATAGATACCTGGATAGACAAAACAGGCGTGCATTTAGGTACTTACCATATATCATATATCATATATATAGTGCCAAGAGTTGAGGATAGAAATGCAAGTAGGCAATACAGGATTTATGGGAACATCTATCACAGCCACATAATAGCTGTATTTATTAAGTGCCTACTATGTGCAAGGCACCATAATAAACACTAGATGGAGTGGGGGGCGGGGAGAAGAAAGGCAAAACAAACTAAAAAGCCAAAATGTCTCTAGTCTCAAAGAACTCAGTCTAATGGGGGAAATAAAGAAGATGCAGAGGGGATAAATTGGGAGTAGTTTTGGAAAAAATGCACTAAGAATATGGAGAACAAGGAGAGAGTTCTTAAATGTATGAAAAACACATTATGCTGAGAAGGGATCCATTGGCTCCACTGGACTGCCAGAGGGATCTATAGCATAAAAAGATTAAGAACTTTGTTCTAAGATTATGCTATTGACAAGTTAAAAATCTGCCTTAGTGGAACTACCTAGCTCACCTCATATGAGGTTATTTTCACAAAGGCACTTTGTAAATGTTAAATGATTGTATAAATGTTAACCAATATATTTTTACCATTTATAAGAGATGCAAAACCAACAGTCTAACAGATGAATTGGGTCATTTTCCCTCCAGTGTAGATTTTAGGGAATACCATTTTTATCTATAGAATATAAGCCTGGTCAGCAGTTGCCCTACACAGTTTCTAAGATAGTCTGAAGCAAAACAATTCCCTTTCTTCCCCTCAGACTCTTCTCCCACTACTTTCACTAATGAGTGAAAACCAGAATGATTTATCAACTCAGAAATATCTGATGAGACAGGGAATTCCAGGAATTTATGACTTTACAAGTATAAAAGGACAAAGATTCTGAAGACCTATGTTTATCAGAGCATCATAAGCCTCTGTGTCCTAAATCCAAATATTGGGAGCTTTCAAAGAACCATAGTGATTTAGTTCTAAGTTAAACTGAAATCAGTAACATTAAGGACATCATCTTCTGTCCCACTTGGGAATTTAGGAGACTCTCTGTCTCCTTTCCCAGGACTGGGCCAGGTCATTTATCTGCTTTCATATCCCCCTTTTCACCATCACCTGTGCATCATTTGGTGTTTTTTTGAATAGCTGAGATCCCAAGGGCACAGATTAATTATTGGGAATGAACAGCTATGCATCTCATGCCTAGTAACCAACAGCTCAGGCAAACAATGATTGTGTAATTGGCTCTAATTAGTAAAATTAATAGCATAATTGGAGAACAAGCTGAGCTGTTGTATTGACATACCTTGTAGCTGATCTCTCTGCATGCTCACCTGCCTAGTAAAGCCTTAGGATACATTTAAAGGCCCACCCATCCATGGCCATCTTTTTAAAAACACATTCCTAACAACAGCAGCTTCTTTGAGGCTCTCTTAGATTTCTTCCAGAATCTGGACTATCCATGTACTTTTATGTCAGAGTTAAAGTAAGAGATAAGTAGATAAAGTTTTCTTTGTCACGATCCAAATTTAATTTAGGTACAAATGTTAATGGAGAAGGAGCCTAAATATAAATTGCACTCACATATTTACATTTTCAAAATCAAATTTGAATTCAAATACAGAGAATACATGGGTTTTATGATGACTAAACATCCTTATAGTTCACTTACATTCAATTTTATAAATAGACTATATGTGCATATAAAGTACGTGTATATATATATATATATATATGCATACCTATACTGTGCAACATATACCTATAAACTCTCAGAGGATTGATGAATTTTATTTTAAAAATCTGCATGTGAAGAATTCCAAACCCATCTAAGTGTACATTAACATTTACATTCTGATTCAGATTTATGAAACAGCATGAGAAATAGCTTTCTTAACTCCACGGTAATAAAGAATCAAGAAACAGATATTTTTTCAATTTCTTCCCATTACATTTTATGTCCACATTTAGATGTATCTGGGAAGATCTGAAAACTGACACCAATGTGAGAGGCCCCTGGGATTCACAAATATCATTTCCATGCCACTCGGAAAACTGGGGGAAAAGAGGAAAATGTGAATGGTGATAAATTGGAACTAATCTCCTTCTGCCACAATCTAAAATGATACTCAGGCAGGTAATCTCCCCATCCTCCATGCTATAACAAGGGCTCATCTATCTCTACCTCATTGGCCATCACAAACATCAGTGCTGGCCCAAATAATTAAACTCAGAAATTTCCTTTGCCAAGAAGGAGAAAACACCAAAAGACAACCCGAGTATCCAACATTTTCATGCTTCGATAATCCATGATTTTGTGGGCATGGCTACCCTTCCCTAAAAAGCAGAAACACAGTGTGCAGCTCCCATACAACTTAGTATTCAGTTGTAGAGGCGGAAAAATTCATCACCTGCAGCCAATCTGGTTCTGAGCCTCTCCTAACTGGTGTTCAAATGATAGATATACAATCCATTTCTGGGCCTATGTTCAAAAATCTTTCCAACTTGGCAGAATCTGCCATAGCTTTTGCTCCATTGGCGGAGTCTCCAACAACCCAGGGTAACCTCCATGCCATTATGAACATCAGCACTGGAGGCAAAGGAGATAATATAATCACGTACCTTAAAAATCTAGTGGGGAAATAAATGAGTCCAGAGTTAAGAATGCCATAAGACAGCTGTTCTGATGTATTAGGTAATCATTTCATGCAGACAAAGCCAAAACAACTAAACTCTGGTATTTATAATGTTCAGCTTGTTTCTAATGCTATTTATTGATATTAATTATTAATTCTACTAACATCTTATTCAGATGTTTCACTAAAGTATGGAGGAGACCCTGGGGTTTTTTGCTAGTAGAACACAAGTGTTGGCAGGTCCTACCAAAGCTTTGGATATGGGCCTGATGACCTACTGTGTGTCTGCTGTCTATGGACTGGCATAAATTTAGGATCCTATACTCTCAGATTGGCCCCAGAAAGATTATCATTATTCTTATTTTTATCATCATTACAATTATGTTTTGGAAATGGAAACCCTCTAAAAGGTTGCAATCTATATTAACTGAAATAATACCCATACTAGGGAAATCAAAGGTACTTGGAATATTTAAGTATTAAATAGTGTGAAAAAGTATTAACTATGCATTATTAACTCAACCATGGCCAATACAAAACACCGGTAACAAAAGCCATTGATTTTGATGTTTTCATGGAATCTTTGGGTGTATAGAACTGGAAAAGGACCTCAGAATCATCTCATCCAATCCCTTCATTTCATAGATGAAGAAGCTGGGATCAACAAAGGTTAAAAATCTAGGAATTAGTGTAAAGCCTTGGTCCAAATCCATTACTCATCCAGAATTGTTCTCAACTAAGCAAAAAAAAAGTTCCTGAATTTTGAAAGGAATTTTGCTGTGGTTGTTCCTCCTTCCTTTGAAACAAGACCTCCTTGGTTTAAATCTTCCATGTATGCACCATGATATAAACTTTGAAGTAATATAATTTAATATAATTAATATTTAACATAAATTATTTCTTTGGAGCTTCAAAACGACCTTCTTCAATAAGTAGGACCAAGATGATTATCTCCAATTTCTAGGCAAGGAATATTAAGTGCCACGGGCTGAACGCAAACATAAATTGCCAAAGGAAAAAGTGTATATATTTCCTGATGTTGATGTTCCTATATGTTGTTTTTCTTATGAATATGAAATTCAGTAAAAGAAATCCCAGGAATTCAAGGGAGTATGAGGATATATGAGGAAATATTGTATTATGAGAGACTATATAAACACTGGACTGGATACCTAGATTCTAATTCAAGTTCTGGTAGCACATAGTTAATTATTATTGTTCTCTTTGGGTCATTTAGTCTCCTGGGCTTCAGTTTCCTCATCTGTAAATTAAGGGATAAGATAATAACTATTTATTTTAGCACTAAAATTGTGTATCTCTATTATGATGAGAGTAGGGGAAAGTATACCCATTTCTATCTGGTTCAATCCTCTGCTATATGGGCAAACCATGCTCTAGTGCTTTAGAGTTACTTTTGAACAGAAAAAAGTGATTTTTAGAAGTTGAAATAAGGAAGCATAGGAAGCTTGAGTCTCCAGGGGGGGAAAAAGGAAAGAGAAGACCCATGACTCTAATGCAGGATCCAATTTTGCCTGAGTGTTGTCCAATCTGACAAATTGAAAGCTCAACCAGATTTATTATTGTTCTAAACTCAATCAGAATGGAGCTCACTCTGACCTAGAGAAGGTCACTCAACTGTATTGAATATTTGTCACCATCCCATGGCCAAAGATAAAGTGAGTGAATATCCAAGACAGATTTAGAAATGTCCCTGCTTGTTCCTGGAAACTCTGATTGTCTGTGAGCTGAGTGCCATGGGGATGGCTTTCCTTCTGCTGAATGCAGCTGATTCATGGACATGTATATAAGCATCTGTTCTCAAACTAGTCCCTTGTCACCAGACACTCAGCACTTCTCACTCCTAAGAATCAGATCTGGGAGTACATTCATCTATCCCAAGTTGGAAGTGCAGTGTTTCAACTTGCCATTCCATTGAGATTTAGTGATGGAAGAAGCCACCAAAGATAAAAAATACAAAAAACTCACTGGCCAGGTATCTGATCCCATAATACAAAATCCATAGTGAATGAACATTATCACTCATTTCAATTCAGGGAGTCAAGCCCTTCATCCTCTGACCACATTCACCGATGCATAGACATCAAGCTCTTTCCTCACCAATTTATTCCTCACTCCAATAAGCAGTTAATTTATTCTATTTAGCACTGACAACTATGGGATACTAGACACCATTTCAACAAGTTCTACTATTGCACCTTCTTACTCATTTCTCTTTGAAACAACTATAAAAAGGGGGAAAGAACTGGCATTAACAGCAGAAGCACATGACACAGAAATTAGATGTTAGCCATAATCAAAGTCTGACAACACTCATTATTATTCTGGGATGATGGACTAGTACCACTGAAATAAATATCAGTAAAACCAGTCAATCCAACTTCTTTCAAGACCAGCAAAAAACAATCTCTATTCCTTGACTTTTTCATTTAGTCCACTAGAGTGGAAAAGCCAAGTGGAAAAAGCTATAGATTTGAGATAACCTGGATCCAAACCCAGCCTGCTTTTTATTCATTGTATGATCTTGATCAAGTCACTTATTTATCTCAGCTTGTGGTGGAATTTTTTTTTTCTCGTTGTTTTTTTTTTTTTGTTTTTTTTTTTTTTTACTAAGTCTTGGGGTTGAGCAGATGGTATCCAACACCTAAATTTTTCATCTTATAATCTTCACTTAAGAAAGACTCAGAAGGAAAGAAAAAGTCCTATTCCACAGGCTCTCTTCCTGGTTAACTGTCTCTGAGAGTTTGTGGAGGCTAGAACATTAATGACTTAATGAAACTGAAGATTGAGAACAGCTGGGCTGCATGGTGAATAGAGATCTGTACTTGGAATCAAGAAGGACTGAGTTTAACTCCTACCTCAAAATTGGGAAACCTTCAACAAGTTATTTAACCTGTTTGCCTTATCTGAAAAAAATGAAAATAATAATAGTATCTTTATCTCAAAATTGTGAGATAATATTGCAAAGGACTATACAAATCTTAACACACTATAAAAGTACCAGCTATTATTATTATTTTATTCACTGGAGACTTTCCTTTAGTATGGATGATTGATCATGGAAATAAGACATGATTGATTTACAAAATACTTCCAATGGCCAATTAGCTAAAGTATTCCAAGTATAATTCCATGAATAAACTATAACTAAATGTTGGAGAAGTCACCTATTTTTAAGAAAGGAAAGGAGAAAAGCAAATGCCTTGACTCCTTTATAGAATCACATAATCTTGAAGAATCAGAAGCCATCAAATCAAACTCACACATGAATGAAACTCTACAGTATGATTAGCAAGTACGTGCAAATACATGCTTTGCTTGAATTTTCCTACAGAGGGGAGACTTCTTCCTAAGTCAGCCCATTTGGGATAGCTATAATTATTTTAAATTTTTTTCTTTATTTTGCTTCTTTGCAACTTCTACCAATTTTACCTAATCAGTATACCGATATACTCTAACTAGAGTTGGAGAGGAATGGATTTCATGTTCTGAAGTTCTGAGATGTAAGATTAGAAAGATAGATAGGCTGGGGCTGCATTGTGAAGGATCATGAATGACAAGCAAGAACAAAACTGCTTGAGTTTTGAAGGAATCTTTTCCCATATGGAAGAGGGCATAAAAGTGAATTTAATTACCATTATCTATCATCATACATGCATATAACATATATCCTATATAATTACTAATAATCACTCACATCCCTGTTATGTCTGTGGCCTTCAGTCATCCCCTAACAATAAAACTGAAATATGATTACAGGCACAGATCACAGAATCACACAGATGGATCTTTCAGTCTAGTTCAATCACTTTATTTTACAGATAAGGAAAGTGAAAACTATGCAATAATTTGCCTGAATTCACAAAGTAATAAGTAGCAGAATCAGGATTCACACCCAGGTCTTTTGATGCTAAATCTATTCTCTTCATGGATTAGATAATTAAACAAGATTATTTTATTTTATATATGAAGAAGCTAAGGTTCATTTTGGTTAAATAACTTTCCCAGGCTACCCAACTAAGACAATGTCGGCCTGTGACTCCAAATCGAGGCCAGATTATTACGAGTTTCACATTCTTTCCACAATACTGTACAACAGTTACATAATATATGTAGTGCTTCAGAAAATAGTCCTATGTTTTCAACTGAGGATTACCTCTCTGTAATAACTTTTCTTTAAAGGTCAATGTGATAATAGGTGAAAAAGTTGTCTTTATCATCTGATGCAACCAGATGTTCACTCTGGAAGAATCAGATGTACTTAGTGCTTTTCTTGTTGCAAGAAAAAAATTATATTCATTATCCTACTTCAACTGTATCATGGATGCATATACATGGATGGACTTATTTGAGATACCTAGGAAATGTAGCTTCATAATTTCTCTCCTGGGTACATTTTCACCGGACAGTGTTCATATTCTTTGAGTTATGGGAGGGACCTTTGGTCTTCTAATCACAGAAAATCTCCTTATGGACATAATGTCTTCGCACCTTTCTGTAGAAAAAATAAAGCTGAAAAAATGACCTCAAGTTTGCAATCACCTCTCCTACCAAGTGAGAATGTCTTCTTCTCATCCTCTGCCACATACAGGGTTGAGAAATCCCCAGGAAGTAGTGGGCAGATGGAAATGGGAATATAAGAGAGATGTACAAACAAGAACAAAATAATTGTGTTCTGGGATTCCCACCCTCCAAATTCTAGAGAGGGACATTTGATAAAAACAAACAAAATTAAAACATTTTCTGTAAACATTTAAATATTAGGATTAAGGCTTTGGTAATTTAAAAATTTAAAGTACTCCACAAAAACTACCTTGAGTTGCTTTGTAAAACAATGCAGGGGCTAATGTCAAAGTATACTCCTATTAGAGAAGAGACAACAGTAGGTAACCCTTCTTGGGGAATCATGATAATAGCCTAAGATATATGATAGGCTTGCTGGTAAGAGGGCTACATTTTCCTTTATACCAAAGAATATTTATCAAATAAATACAAGATAATCTACAGCATTTGATAGAGTATGTGCCAAAGGACCTAGCCAAAATTATGAACTGAAAGTGAACCTTTTAATAAGTCAATGACTTGGTTATTAGATTTCCTTTATAGTTTAGTTTCATTCAAAAGCAGTAAAATAAAATCCTTTACTTAACAAACTATGTTCTTTTCAGAGTCTTTAGGATTCCCTTTTCATCTTTTTAATCTCTAATTTGTCTAAATATTCCCATTTCTTCCCAAGAAGCAGATTATGATTATTACACCACCACACTAAAAGTATGACTGTATTCATATGCCTTCTATGAAGTCTTCATACAAGATCATTAGCTGTACTTAGGTAGATAGATGCAAAGAATGTCAGGGCTAGAAATGAACTTGGATGTCAACTAAAACGATTGTATACATTCAGAATCTAAGAGGGATCAGTACATATTTCTAAGCTCCACTTGAGCAAGCTGAAGGGACTACTTTCACTGAAGTGACCATGACTTCTAAGTTAGTGTGCAGCCTGGGAATCAGCAAAACTCATAAGCAAACATCCCCTACAGAGTCCAAATTTACCAAACAGGGGTTGTGCACCCTCATCAAATGAGAAAGATTTAATAACACCAGTTCCAAATGAGTTGAAAAAATCACTGAAATGTACTGGGAAAGGCATCTATTTAGAGGAAGACTGAATCCTTCAGTAATACAAATGATTTCTTACTAATTGGACTGATTTGTAATTCTGGAATTCTTGACGAGGAAACATGTTCCATCAATGTAGACATTTAATCTGGCGCTTCTAGTTTAAGAGATTTTTCTGGGATCCCTGAGAAGTTAAGGGGAAACAGAAGGAAAAGTCAAAGATGTCCATGAAATTTCAAACCTGGTAGAGATACCAAGAGGATATGTCATTTATTGAGGGAGATGATGCTACGCTAAAGTTGCTTATGATAGAAAGTAAGAGTGGACATATAGCTATTTGGAAATCATCTGCAAAATAGTGACAATTAATTGAAATCATGACAGGTGAGCCTACACAGAAAAGCTGTTCCCTGAGCCTTGGTGGGAGTGTGGGTGGGAGAGGAACAGTAGGATGATAAATGAAGACCAAAAAAGAGGGATCTCACTGAAAAAGGAAAAAGAGAGACCAATTTCAAAGAAGCCAAGAAAAGAAAGAATATTGAGAAGGAAAGTCAACAATGTCAAAATGCAATATCAAGATCAAGAAGAATGAAGACAAAGAAAAGGCCACCAAATTTGGCAAATCACATGTGTCAACAGTAACTATGGAAAGAAGTATCAGCAGTATGATGGAATAGGAAACCTGGGGTGTGTGAGTTAGTGAGGGCAGTAAGAATAGATTATTAATGAGTAATAATTAATAATAACATTAATTAGCAATAATAAAAGTAGTTTATGAACAAAGATAAGAATGGATATAAGACAACAGTCTAAAAGGATTACAGAATCAAAGTGAAAAGTTTTGAGGGGTTTTTTTGTTGTTGTGCTGTTATGTTTTTTAGAAATAAGGTATTTTTATGGGATATAGAAATATGTATTGAGTATTCCTCCTTGAGGAATGGTTTGTATTAGTTTACCTCTTTAGTCCCTTCAAGTCTGAAATTTTGTGATTTAGGTATTTGATAGACAACATAACTGGAATCACCCTTGATCTTTCTAAAAACAAATATTGTGAAAAAGAAATTAAATTGTGGTTAGTCCCATGATACATTTTTATTTTTTATTATTTTCCCTCTAAACGTATTTCCACATTTTTCATCCTGCACAAATAAAAAAACAGGAAAAAAGAATGAAATAAAAAACAAGCAAGCAAATAACAATAACAAAGGTGACAATACTATGTTTTGATCTATATTCAGTCCCCACAGTCCACTCTCTGGCTGTAGATGGCTCTCTCCATTACAAGTTTATTGGAATTGGCCTGAATCATCTCATTGTTAAAAAGGGCCAAATTCATCATAGTTGATTATCATATAATCTTATTGCTATATATAATGAAATACTGGTTCTGCTTATTTCACTCAGCATCAGTTCATGTAAATCTCTCCAAGCTTCTCTGAAATCAGCCTCCTGATCATTTCTTATAGAATAATAATATTCCATAACATTCATATACTTATATATAATTTATTTAGCCATTCTCCAGCTACTGGGCATCCACTCAGTTTCCAGTTCCTTGCCGCTACAAAAAGGGCTGCTACAATATTTTTGCACAAGTGGATGCTTTTCCTTTTTTTGTGATATCTTTGGGATACAGACCTAGTAGAGACCTTGCTAGATCAAAAGGTGTGAACAGTTTTATAAACCTTTAGGCATAATTGCTTTCCAGAGTGGTCGGTCAGTTCACAACTCCACCAACAATGTATTAGTATCTCAAATTTTCTACATCCTCAGAGCATTTACCATGATGAATTTTTTTAAGTATCATGATTGTAGTAGAAAATCATGGTCCCCAAAATGTCAAATATCATAGGCAAAAAAATAAATAATAACATCTCTCATGTTTATTTAAAAAACAAAAAAGCTTTCCTTATCAGAGAGACATTGTCTTTTTCAAATAATGTGATGATGCCCCAGGTCTTAATTTTTGAATGTCCATGTTCACATCTTAGTGTAGACAGTTTAGGCTGCCACCATGTTTATCCCAGGCTGAGCCCTAGGCTTAGGTGGTGTTTTTTGATAGTACAAGATCTCCTTTCAAAGAAAGCAAAGGGCAATAATTCAAAAAGAAAATAAATGCCCAAAATCACTGGATTCAGCAATAGCAGAAATACAAATAGGCATCTTGGATTGGTGTGAAGGCTTGGGAGAAATCAGATATCAGATAGAATTATGATAAAATCATCTTCTCTAATCCTTCTGTCCCTTATCATGCTTAGAGTAGCCAACCATCATATATCAGGGGATAGTTAATGATAGTCTTTGGGAGCTGAATGAGTGTCTATCAGTTGACTTGGACAACATGACAAAGGAAGAAAAACTAGATTCTGCTGGTCCAAGGAAGAAGTGTAAGGATGAGGATGTAGATCAACCACCAATACTGCCATACTCTAACATCAAGGGAGGATCTCCATTTCCATATCCCTTTCCATTTCTTTCGCATTATTCCTTGAAGAAGTTGGAGCAAGGCTGTGAGGAACCTGGATTCTTCCAGTTTCAACAGCTAGAAAAGACAGACTGTATAAAATGGTGACAAAACTTACATACAACTAACAGCTTCATCATCAGGGCACTGCTGGTTACCCACTTAGATTAGATTTCTGCTGTTTTTGAAGATGAGGAGTAGTCACTTTAGAAGAATAGGGGAAAAGAAAAAGAACTGAGAAGATCTTGACAGTTGTTAATAAGACTCCTGACATCATTTACTCTCCTTAGTTTTCACATGATTCAAATTAAAAGAAAATCACTCACTGATAGAGGGGTCAGATGATAACAAGTTTATTAAGGAGGAATTATACATTCTGACTTGGTGACTATATTAGAAGAAAGATATCCTTATTATATTACCAAATCCACATTCACATGTAACTAACTTCTTGAATTCTACACAGTGCTTAGCACAATGTCTGGCACATAGTAGGTACTTAAAGATGTTTACTAATTAATTGATTTTTTCTATTTATTTTGAATTTATTTATTTATTTTTAATACATGTTACTTTATAAATCATCTTGGGAGAGAAAAATAGGAACAAAAGGGAAAAATCTTGGGAGATGGAAAAAAACAGAAAAAAGAAGTGTACATAACCTGTGTTGATTTACATTCAATCTCCATAGTTTTTTTTGGAATGCAGTTGGCATTTTCTGTTGGCAAAGTCTGTTGGAATTACCTTGGATCACTGAACCATTAAGAACCAAGCTTTTCAGAGTTGATAATCCCACATTCTTGCTATTATTGTGAATAATGCATTCCCGGTTCTGTTTGTTTCACTCAACATCAGTTTGTGTAAATCTCTTTAGGCCTTTCTAAAATCATCCTGTTTATTATTTTTATAGAAGAATAATATTCAATTAGTTTCATATACCACAGCTTATTCAGACATTCCTTAATTGATGGATGTCTATTCATTTTCCAATTTTTTGCCACCACAAAAAGAGCTGTTACAAACATTTTTGCACATGTGGGTCCTTTTTCCTCCTTTATGATTTCCTTGGGACACAAACCCAGTAATAGCCCTGCTGGGTCAAAGGGTATACACAGTGATTTGCACTCAAAATAATAGCTACCATTTATAAATCACTTTGAGTTTTATATTGAGTTTTATCTCATTTGATCCTCACAAATTTGGGAGGTAGGAGCTATTACTATTTTTCAGATAAAGAAACCAAGGCAGACAAGATATGTGTCTTTCCTACCTAGCAAATATCTGAGGCTGAATTTGAACTCAGCATCTTCCTGCCTCCAGATCCAGTACTATATCCATTATTCTATTTAGAGACAGCATGTTATAATAATAGAAATAATAATAACAACAATAACCACAATGGATCCCATTTTATATATCACTTTAAGGATTTGAACTCAGTGTCTTCCTGCCTCCAGATCTAGCACTTTATCCATTATGATATCTAAAGGCAACATGTTATAATGACAAAAATAATAATAACAATAATCACAATGGATCCCATTTTATATATCACTTTAAGGCTTGCAAAGTGTTTTATATGTATTATCTTATTTTCAAATAGAAGGAAGAAACCTGGCCTTGGACACAGCAAGTTCTGCCACTGATGGATACAAATTTGTGTGACCACAGATAAATCACTTTATTTCTAAGACTATAAATTTCATTCATATGCCAAATGTGAATCAAGTAAGAGAAGTTCCAAATGATGAATTCCCTACATTGATAAAATAAATCCAAATCACTTCTCTCACTCAAAAAAGTAGAAAAGAAATTTTAAAAGTAGACTTATATACACCAAAGAATAATGATTTAAAGGGATTCATTATAATCAGAAAACAACAATTTGATACTAAAGCAAATGGAGACGAATTCTTATTTGGGGGAAATTAGATGTCATAGTAAATTAAGACCAGATTTCAAGTCCAGACTTGAGAAAATTCTTGACTCCCGGTTTCCTTCAGTTTTCTCATTTCTGAAATGGGAATAATTTGAACATCTATATCCCAGACTCAAAACGAGATGACAATTGTAAAATGCTCAGCATAATCGTAATCTATTACAAATTGGGTGCCAAGGATGGGGATCCCATTAATTGGAGAAACAATACCAAGTAGCTTAGGCTTCCCAGCCAAAAATGACATGATGAGTCCCATCTGGGCTGATTATTTCAATAGGAGGAACTTATTTCTGTTTCCCACGTGGCTCTGAGGTGCCGATTACCAGATAACCAGAACTTTGCCCAGCTGGGCAGCCCCCAGGTGAAAAACATCCATCCCAATCTCCTGAGCCCATCTGTAACCATAGCCCCAGACCAGCCGTGGGCCACCTGACTGTTCAGGGCCAAGCCATCCCCAGCCAGCTTCCCAGTCGCTTCCTCCCCCCCAAGTGCTCTGTTCTAGGTTTCCAGCTGCCATTGTTATATTCATTTCAGCGTGATCCTGAAGCCTGATACTTTAACACTTGCCCAACAATGATTGGATGTGACAAAGAGACAGAAAACAGAGAGAGGAGAGAAAAACAAAAGAGCACAAAGACCCAGGCTGACCCCCCCAGCTGCCTGAGCGGCTCCACACAGGCCCGGCCCATCACCACCAATGACTGTTAGTGGAGAGCCTGATGTCACATTGATAGAGCACCCAGATCACTCATGTCAGAACTCCATTGGACTGGAAGAGATCAATCTTCCCTCTCAACTTAAAGAGAGGTGGAAAAATACAGTGGGCCTCTCACTTGCCCCTTCTCGAATTTAATTTGGACTTTCCACCTGGCTCTTGCCTCCTACCCACCCCTGCTCTCTACACATTCCTCCCCTCCCTTTTTTCCCTCTAAGCACAAAAGAAAAACTGCTTTGTTTTATTTTGTTTTTACTATACTTCTGGGGAAATTGCCTTTTATCGAGGTTACTGATAACCTGCGGCCTAGCACAGAGCTCTGCAAAAAGTGGGTGCTCCTTAAGAACTCTGAATTCGAAATGAGAAAAACTGAGTGTCACTTTGGGGATCTGGCACCTAATGACTAGGAAAATGTTCCTTGCAAAGGAGTTATAAATAAATAAAGGGGTTATAAATTTAAAACCAGAAGGAAGTTGAGGAACAATTTAGACCAACTCCTTCCTTTTTTGTTGTGTTGTTCAGTCACTTCAGTCCTCTCTGGCTCTTTGGAACCCAATTTGGGATTTTCTTGGCAAGGATACTGGAGTGGTCTGCCTTTTCCTTTTCCAGCCCATTTTACAGATAAAGAAACTGAGGTAAACAGGATTAAGTGACTTATCCAGAGTTACACATCTATAAAGTGTCTATGGCCAGCTTTGAACATGAACCCCAACTTTACAAATGGAGAAACTGAGACCCAGAAAAGTGGAATGATTTGCCTAATGTTTCATACATGCTAAGTACTTTAGGTGACTTTGAATTTAGAGACTCTGATTACAAAACTTGGGATTTATCCACTATACCACACAATATTAATCCTGAATAGACTCACCTGTATGGCTAGTTTTGAATCCAGGAATTCTGGTTACAAAACTTGGGATTTATCCACTGTACAACATAATATTGAACCTGAATATTCTTGCCTGTAAAATAATAATACTTCCATTCCCTGATTCAAAACCACCTTACCACTTAATACTTATGAAACATGCAAATTGTTCTACTTCTTGGGGTCTAAAATCTGGCCTCTGAACTAAATAAATGTGAATTGTTATAATTATTATTAATATTCTGCTACAGAACCCATTCTCAGGTCAATAAAATTGAACCACTATTATATGCCAAGAACTCTTCTAGGCACTGGGGGAACAAAAGCAAAATGTCCCCTGTCCTACTAGAGTTTACAATCTTATGAAGAGAAACATGTGTAATATGATATGAATGTGTATATGTATATAAACACACAATCTAGATCAGAAATAACTTTGAAGAACATCCCCATATTTTACAATCAAGGAAACTAAGGTACAAAGAGACAAGTCACTTAACCTTTTTGAGAATGCTTCCTCATATATAAAGTGATATGGTTGGACAAAGTGGCTTCTGTGGTTGTCCCCAGCTTTAGATATATACTTATTAGGGCTAATTCCCTCTAGAACATGTCCCAAAATTTTAATTCAATCTTTGCTAGAAGACTTTCACTGAGCAATCACCTGCTAATTTTCAAGGCAACCCAATTTACTTCTGAATATTTCTAAATATTAGGACTTTTTTTCCTTTATATCCAAGTTCTTCATTGATCTCTTTGAAGATTCTACCCACTACCATGATTTCGGTTTTCTACAGCCACAGAGAACTACTCTAGAATAACTCTTATAAGTTAGCTCTTCAAATGTCTCTTTGAAGACAGAACTCCTCTAAGTGATCCCTTTTCCAGGCTAAACATTCATATTCCCTATTGATGTTTTTTTAAGTGAGTTTTTTTTTTTTTTTTATTTCAGGGAGAAGTGAATGATCACTGAAAGTACTGGGTAATTTCCCAAATGTAATGCAAAGTCACTCTCCTATTCTTATTTGGTTCTAGGGGCAGTTCATGCTATATTTGCAGTGACTTTCCAAAGTATATGAAATTGCTAAAATATCTCTTTGATCTGTCCTCACAAGTGTCAGTTAGAATATATACCCTGTGAATCTCAAGGTGTGTGGTCCACGACTCCTGATAGTTAGCAAGACTCTTACAGGGGGTCCCTGAGGTGAAAACTTTTTATAACAATATTATGATATTTTAATTTCTGATATGAAAAATATGACATGATTTCTAATGTGATAATATAATAATTCCTAATATGGTAAATATAAGCAAAAGCCTTTTGGAAAGGGGTTCTCAATAGTTTTTAAGAGTGTAAAGGATTCTGAGACCAAGTGTCTGGGAACTGTTGATTGAGACAACAGGTATTCTCTATCCACCAGATTTTTCCTGGCCAGATATTTTGAGTAATTATGAATCTCATTTATGAGATCCTGATATCTTCCAGAGATTAATACCATCAGTCCAATATCGTCTGCAGGTAGAAAGCCCTTCCCAAATCTGGGGAATCTCTCTTCCATATGGATCCTGTGGTGAATCTTGTCCATGACTTTGGCAAACACCATTCAGGAGAACACATCCATTAAAATGTAAGGATCAATTCTGTCTTCAATTTTGTTTTTGCATTCCAGCACCTAGTATGATACCTGACATAAACCTTCTCTTCTTCTTCCTCCTCTGCTTCCTCCATTTCCATCTCTTTTTCCTTCTTCATCTTATACTAATGTTAATGATTGATATCTAGCAGAGCACTGGACTTGGAGTTAGGAAGAATCATTTGATGAGTTCAAATCCTGCCTCAAACACTTAAACTGTGTGATCCTGAACAAGTCATTAAATCCCATTTGCCTCAGTTTCCTTATCTGTAAAATGAGCTGGAGAAGTAAATGGCAAATCCCTCCAGTATCTTTACCAAGGAAACACTAAATGGGGTCATGAAGAATAAGACACACTGCAACAACTAAATAACAATATAGCTCTTAAGTTGCAAAGTGCTTTACCAATATTACATTTTATTGTCATAGCAACCCTCTGAGGTAGATATTATTGATATGTCCAGTTTACAAAAAAAGGAAACTGAGACAAAGTTAATTTATGTGGCTTTTCAGAGTCATACAGCTAGTAAATGTTTGATTTGGAATTGAACTCTGGTCTCCCCAATTTCCCATTTAGAGCTCTATAAACAATACAATTTAATTGCCAAGGAGACTACAAGTGTGATGGATGAAGCACCAATTCTGGAATCAAGAGAACATGGATGCAAATCCCTCTCTTGGCACTTAACACCTATGTTACATTTAACAAGTCACTTTAACTACCACTAGCATCCTCAAATGCAAAATGGGAAGCTGGTTGTCCTGAGAGGTTGCTGCCAACACAAAATCTATGACTCCTGTATATTTAATAGATACTCACTGAATGAATTGAATATTTATCCTATTTTATCCCTCACTTGTGATTAATAATCACAGACTCAAAAAAACAGCTATTTCTGTTATTGCATCTATCAAAGACTCTTATAAAATTGACGAGTGCATCTTAAAGCTTCTGAGACTGCATCTTCTGAATATTACTCTATTGAATCAAATGGTATTTTTTATTAGTCTACAAAGAGTAAGCAAAGACAGATCTTGTATTTTCTGCACCTTTTAGCCCATTGTGTGACTGTCAAGACTTTGTGAAAGACGTGACCCTGGGATCACACACTTTGATTAATATTTCCTCCACATGTTAAGACTTCTCCAGGTTGTTTTGTTTGCATCTGTTCTTTTACAAAGTAGAAGGATGCAAAGTGGAAGAAAGCATGCTTTCTCGGGAGGAAACAGAGGCACACCAGCCTGCTCTCACTTCCTTTCTCCTTCCTTTTCTGCTTGCCCTGAAGAAATCACTCAGAACCAGTAATGAGAGGATGCAGCTGCTAATTTTACCACATAAATCATAAGCTTAATACTATGACTAAAAAGTGATACCATCAGCCTTTTCTCCTCCAAGGCTGCTAGATCTCAGTCAATTACTTAGGTGTGAAGATTTAAAGACTTCAGAAGCCACTTCTTCACAAGGGATGCTTTTTCGATTAGGAAATTCCACTCCCCTCCACCCAAATTGTCTTCTGGCTTCTACAGCCTATTCTTGGCATTCGGAGAAGGAAAGATAGGGAGGGAGGAAACCAGTAATTAACAGAGAAACATTAATATACATCCCATTACTATTATATATGTTGGAAGATATATTTCAAAGGGCAAAATAAAATACACATCCACAATAAAACAGCAATAGGGAGAAATATACACCATTTCAGACATATTTTTCAAGCTGTTTAAATATGAAACAAAAATCTTACTAGGCTATGAGTTTCCAGCTGTTATGATATCATAAGATAAATTTACAGCTACAAAAACAGCGTGTTTGCTTGGATAAAGTATGGAAATATAAATGTTTCAAGTGTTAAAACTGTCCAAACAAATTAGTTTAAGTAAAAATAGTTTAATCTGATTTAGTTCTTTCACATTTCCTTTCTTTTTATAGTGCTAGCAAGTGGCACAAATAGGTGGGTAAGGGCCCTTCTATTTCCATAGGAAGTATTTATGCAAGTTGGAATTTAAGCGGACATAAATGCAAGAATCTAGCGGTCTCTACACAGGCGTACATTCTTGCTCTATTAATTACAATCCTAATTCAGTCTTCTAATGAGGGAACATAGAGAGGCTGAGGCAAGAAATACACTTTGCACACTCATCTTGAGGTTTCATCTTGGGCTCGAATGAAAAAGGAGTTTCTTTCCACAGTGACTTTGAAAAGAATAGAGTGGTGATTAACAGCAATATTTTTTTTAATGAAACACAGCCCTTCATCCCTGTCATCCCCCTGACCATCCTCACTCGTCCGCTGCTCCCTGACAAGAAGAATAATAATGGTCATACATCACTGCCCTGCAAGTCCAATCATCTAAATCTTCCCTCGCTGCAGCCTCTGAGACTCAATTACTTTATTGACATGCAATCTTCATAAGGGGAGAAATATTGTGCATGTAAGGTCACTTGGTTATGAAGACATATTATCATATTATCTGCATGAGGTTGCGGGGCTAAGACCTGACAGAGCTAATTATAATGGTACATGATAGAGAGCTCAGTACATATTATTTGCTTCACTGCACTAAAGGTGAGGTAAGTCCATGACATCATGGGTCCCTGAGAAAATAATACCCCTGCTTTTCAGCACCCCCTGCATAGATAAGGAAAGGGAGAGTTAGGTGAGATAGAATACCTGGCGGGTCCCTTGGCTAAATGTGTGTGAGAGGGACAGTTGTGTGCCTGTGAAATTGGCATAAATATTCCAATAACCATTCATCGATCACCTATTATATTGGGCCTTTTATCCAATACCACCATGAGCATGGGCAAATCAAATAATGTCTCTGGGCCCCGCTTTCCATCCCAGGAAAAGGAAGGGATGGGACCGGGTGATTTCTTTCCAGCTTTAAGTCTTATGGACAGGCTAGACCATAGGGAAGAGACAAAGAAATAACATGGCCCATGCCATTATATGACCTAACATCTAATAATGGAGATCAAGAACATAGAGCAATATATTAATATAGAAACTATTAACTATCAAATAGCCCATGAGATGAAGTCAATACTATTATTCTTTCCTTGTAGAGCTCTTTCTACTCTCCCTGTTGTTCCATTCTCTGTCCTTGTGAATTCTAAAATCAAAACACTTGGGAGTGACCTTTATTTAAACTGAATGTTTTTTAGTGAATCCTCAGTGTTTAGTACAGTACTTAACATCAAGTGTTGTTTGAAAATGCTGTGATCTAAAGAAGAACTGTACATCATTATTGATCCCAAAATAGTTTTGTTTATATTAAGCTAAAAAGTTTTTGTATAAACAAAACTAATGAAGACAAGTTTAGAAGGGAAACAATAAATAGGAAAACATTTTTATATTCAATCTATTCTCCAATTGATAAATGATCAAAGGATGAACAATTTTCAGATGAAGAAATTGGAACCATTTCTAGTCATATGAAGAGGTGTTCTAAATCACTATTGATCAGAGAAATGCAAATTAAAACAACTCTGAGATACCACTACACACCTCTCAGATGGGCTAAGATGACAAGAAAAGATAATGAATGTTGGAGGGGATATGGGAAAACTGGGACACTAATACATTGTTGGTAGAGTTGTGAAGTGATCCAACCATTCTGGAGAGCAGTTTGGAAGTATGCCCAAAACGTTATCAAACTGTGCACATACCCTTTGATTCAGCAATATCACTACTGGTTCTGTATTCCAAAGAGATCTTAAAGGAGGGAAAGGGACCTACATGTGCAAGAATGTTTGTGGCAGCCCTTTTTTAGTGGAAACTGAGTGGGTGTCCATCAGCTGGAGAATGGCTGAATAAATTGTGGTATATGAATGCTATGGAATATTATTGTTCTGTAAGAAGTGATCAGCAGGATGATTTCAGAAAGGCTTGGAGAGATTTATAGGAACTGATGATGAGTGAAGTGAGTCGAACCAGATCATTGTACATAGCAACAAGATTATACAATGATCAATGGATGTGGCTCTTTTCAACAATGAGATGATTCAAATTAGTTCGAATTGTTCAGTGATGGAAAGAGCCATCTACACCCAGAGAGAGGACTGTGGGAACAAATTGTGGAACACAACATAGCTTTCTCACTTCTTTTATTGGTTTGCTTGCATTTTATTTTCTTTCTCATGTTTAACATACATTGGCTTACTTGTCATTTAGGGGAGGGGATGGGGAAAGTGGTGAGAAAATCAGAATACAAGGTTTCAAGAGTTAATGTTGAAAAATTATCCATGCATATGACTTGAAAATATAAAAAAAACTTTAATAAAAAAAGAAATGAAAAGAAAATGCTGTGCTCTTCATTCATTCGCTCATAAGTAAGGTCCAAAGTACTTTGCAAAGTCTGAATAAGTGAACATCCGAAGAGACAAAGGTCATTTACTAGACATAATTATTAAACCTGGTCCAAAAGAAGAGATAAAAGAATCTGTCTTTCTTTTTCTGGCAGGTGAAGGAATATGGGTGTGGAGCTTTACAAATAATTTTGTATTCAGATGAAATGACTAGCTGCTTTCCACTTACCTCTACTTTTCTATTTTATTTTTCTCTTTTAATGTAACTAGTAGCTATCTAAATAAGGGAAGGGGAAAATGATTGAGAAATGAAGGTAATACAAGAGCAAAGAGATTATTGAAATTACAAATAAAAGTGTTACTCATATCCAAGTTCTGATATTATATATGTATGATTCTGATATGGTAAGATCATAGATGGTAAGCTGAAAATAACCTTGGTGATTGCCTAGTCTAAACCCTTCATGTTGCAAATGGAGGAAGTGAACAAATCACTTAACCTCTCACTTTCTCTTACTAAATTTGCAAATTTTAAGCTTCCTAGGTGCAAGGTACAGCAGCCTTTCTCCTTAGATCATTGAGAGGAAAGAGTTATATTGCCCTCAAGGCTTATATATGAATATGCTATAATTCTAGGAGGAAGAATCAAATGAAACTTAATAGAGAAGGAATTTTATTTGGATCTAGCATACCAGCTGTAGAGAATCAAATAAGTAAAAGAAATACCTTACACATATATGGTAGAGAGTGAATAGACAAATTAGATGAAGCACAGAATATAGTATAGTATAATACGTGGTGAATATTGTAAGATAAGGTTGGAAAGGAAGATATGGGTTAGGATGTGAAGGAGTTTGAAAGGCATACACTAGAGTGGATGGATAAATGGATGGATAGATGAAAGAATAAGCATTTATTAAGCATTTGTACAGTGCTAAAGGCAAGAGGTGCAAAGATGAAAGTGAGAAAATTCATGTTCAAAAAACATATTTTATCTTTTTTTCCCTTTTTCCTTGCTTTTTTCTTTCTTCTTTCTTTTTTCTTTTCCCTTTGCTTTTTACTTCCTTTCTTCCCTTTTTTCTCTTCCCTTCTCCTATTCCTTCCTTCTCTTTACTTTTTTCTTTGTTTCTTTTCCTTTTTCTTCCTTTTTTCCTTCCTTCCTTCCTCCCTCTCTCCCTTCCTTCCTTCCTTCCTTCTTCCCTTCCTTCCAACTGGGTCTTCTTATCTCACTCATGTTGGAAGTACAATGAATCCTGTTACGGCTACTGGTGACCATGGCAATTTTGATTTGATCAGTTTCCACCTTAAACCTGCTCCCCCTTTTAAACAGTCTGGTACCTTTCTACCTTTGGAGTCTTAAATCATTGATGTTGGACTCTGTGCAGATGCCCGATTGACTTTTAGCCTGAATGCAGCTCAGAACTCCAGAATTTAAGATATCTATCTACCAGCTTAGCCTCTCCAGCAGCAGATATTACATATATCACCAGTTCCACCTAGAAGCTTATGTTCTAATATGGAAAGAAAAGGGAAAAGACCA
The DNA here is from genome assembly GCF_048593235.1 of Sminthopsis crassicaudata. Taxonomy (NCBI): domain Eukaryota; kingdom Metazoa; phylum Chordata; class Mammalia; order Dasyuromorphia; family Dasyuridae; genus Sminthopsis; species Sminthopsis crassicaudata. The sequence continues at coordinate 653,362,195 of NC_133618.1, forward strand.
GTAAAGGATATTTTCCCACAGGAAAGAAAGAAAGTAAAAGGAACAAAGAAAAAAGGAAAGAGAAGGAAGAAAGTAAGGAAGGAAGAAGGAAGGAAAGAAGGAAGAGAAGGAAGAGGAGGGAGGGAGGGAGAGAGAAAGAGAAAGAAAAAAAAGACCAAAAGACAAAGGAAGGAAAGAAGGAAGGAAGGAAGGAAGGAAGGAAGGAAGGAAGGAAGGAAGGAAGGAAGGAAGGAAGGAAGGAAGGAAGGAAGGAAGGAAGGAAGGAAGGAAGGAAGGAAGGAAGGGAGGAAGGAAGAAAAGAAAGAAAGAATGAAGGAAGAAAGGACAATAGGGCATGCTAGTGATATACCCTTCCCAAGGAGAACAGTGGTCTTAGGCATGATAATGATTCTCAGAACATGAAATGGAAAAAAAAAAAAGTGAGAAGATTGGGGCAAAAGCAAGGCAGAAGCAAGCTGCAGTGAATGTAAGTATGACCCCAGGGAGATCAGGTGCTTAGCTCTCCTCAAACTTGTTCTCTGAAAGTCCAGAATAGAGAACGGGTTGGCAGTAAGAGATCAATGGATCTGTTAAACATCAGTGAACTCTGTCATTGGGGCCAATTTCTACACCCAACAAACCCTACCTTTTCTTCTGGTGGATTCTTGTCAATAATGTCCCTTTGACCATGCAAAGAGCAGATAACCAATGTATCAGATGCTTCCTATAAGTAGAGGGTTCTTAGGTTGAAGTTTGCGGATTTTTTAAAAGTGAATAGCTATATGTCAATATAATTCAATATTCTCATTTATTATATGCATCTGAAAACATCGTTTTGAGAAGGAGCCCAGAGGCTTCACCGGCTGGCTCAAGGAGTCCATGACACACACACACACACACACACACACACACACACACACACACACATAAATCTTTAAAAAGCCCACTCCAAATTTTTTTTAACATTTCAAAGGTTTTAGTAGCATACTTTGACTATCCATCTGTTATCCTTAATTCAGGCTAGATGGCCCACTCACCAGCTTTTCCTTATAATCTATTTCCTGCCTAATAACTGCCTTAGGTTTGGAGGCATCCCAATTTGGAGGGCATAAAAGGATCATTTTTCAAGATAGATGGAAAGCAGAACTGTATATCATATCAAGACAAGGTTTCAATTCCTTTTTCTTACAAAAAGTAAAAATAAGAAAAATATTTAAGAGAGGAAATAGTTAATATCTAAATATTTGATTTAAAGTTTTTATCTTTTTATTTACTTATTATTTTTTAAATGTAAATATTTAAGAGAGGGAAAAGCAAAAAAGTAGGGGGATGAATAAGTCAAACAAGTGAAATACAAGACTTTCTCCCCACCTTCCAGCTTGGGAGCCAGTCACCTTGCTACAACGTGAACGATTCCCTCTACCCTCCCTGCCAGGGATCTGGCTAGGACTTGGAGCTCTTGGACAAGGGTCTGTTTCTAAGGCAGAATTACTTTAGCTTTCACCACCAGACACATGCTGGCGTTCTGATGCATTTCTGGAATGCTCAGACATCATCTCGCTTGCCTTATGCCTCCTCCCACCACAAGACATGTGTCTTATCCTGAAACCAGGCAGAACAGCAACTCTGAAGAGTTTGCCAGGGAGAGGTACTGAGGGCCACCTGCCAGACAAGTTTCTAGGGGCCCACAGCCCCCACATGCATAGGTATAGTAGGCTTGAAAAACAAACTTGGGTGGATTAGTACATTCTTCTGACTCCATGTGGTGGATCAGGATGCAGGTAGCCAAAAGCACATTTTCTAATGATGGTCACACACCAGCATCTGGGCACTGGGCCCTGCCCATGTGTTCTGGCTTAGAGAACTTTCTGTGGGTTGTTGTTTTTGCTTTTGTTTTTGTTTTTAAGTACTGGTCAGGTAAAGATGGCAATGCAAATCTCAGGCTGAAATGCTACTATCAAAAAAGCAAAGAAGGCCATACCTTCCTTTACAATTAGGGTTATCCCAGATAGAGGTTAATGGGTTTCTTTTCAGAATGGGATTTAAGGAAGGAGAGTACAACTTTTTGCTAGAGACAGTTTAGGAGGAATTATTGATCAGTGTAGGTTGGATTAACTGGACTTCGAGTTTAACTCTTTGAATTGTAGAGATATTCTGTGTTTTAGGTACCAAGTTGTACACAATGGCCTCTAGATTCCCTTAAAATTCTAAAATTTTGTAATTATTATTATTGTAAGTTTATTACACATAGAATTGAAACATCTAAACTCATCTACGGTAAGAACACATCCCAGTCAACTTAGCAAACTAATTAATAAATACACATTTATTTTATATACAATAAATAAATACAAAAAAATTGAAAGTTATTTGAAAAAGTGTAATGATATCGACAATCTTCCAGTTGACTTTTGGAGCGAAGGACCTCAGATTCGGCTCTCTCCTAACTTTTCTTTTTACTATGGAGAACCTTCAACTTCAGAATTATTTAGAATTATTCTTCCCATCAATATCCTAATGATATTCCTAGATCAGTTGGGTGGTAATGTCTCCACTGGTAACTAAAAACAGATTGGATTTACAGTTTTATGAGGAAGCTGATAAAGAAATTATGTCATACCTAAGAGAAGCTCACTGGACCCCTCCTAAATGAGAGAAAAAGGTCCTTTCCTCTGTCACTACTGCCAGCCCTTCCTCTCCACAGCTATACTATTGAAGTAGAAGTAGCCACCAGTGGGTCTCCTTCCTTACACCTCAACCCACTCCACTCTGGAGGTGCACTATTCAGTCACCAAAATGATTCTCCCAAAGCTCAGAAGCATGTCACCCCTCTCCCCTATAAACTCCAATGACTGCCTATGGTGTTCAGGATCAAACACAAAATGCTCTTTTTAAAGCTGTTCACCAGCAGCTCCTTTCCCCTCTTTCTAATCTTCTACCTTACACTCCACATACTCTTTGAATCACAGACACTGGCTTCACTTTCAGGAATTTTTGTTGCTGTCTCCCAAGCCTAGAATACTCCTTTCTCATCTCTGAGTGATTCTATGGCAATTTGTGGGTATCTTACACAATCTTAGAGTCAGAAATGATTTTATCCAATCCACAACAGATACAGAAATACCTTCTGTCATATGGTCATTAAACTTCCATTTAAAGGCCTCCGTCCTATGAAGATGGCCTCTTAACTCTTGGTATAATTTAACCCACTTTTAGATTAGATGTCTAATTATTAGGCTGGAACCCAAACCTACATTGAGCCTGTTCCTTTTTGTGCCCTTGAGAGCCTAAGAAAACAAATAAAATTTCCACTGTTTTTAAGAAATATTTGAAAATAGCTATCATGCCCCTTCTATGTTTTTGTCTTTTTTCTTTATTTTTCTGTGGGTAAAATGTATTTAGTTCTTTCAAATGATGGTTTAAAGGAAATTGGAATAAGGAAAAAACACTCAAAATATAAACTCTTTAAAAAGTCAATAATAATGTATAGGAGCATAGGCTCTAGGGCTTCAAAGACTTCTGAAGAACATGTAGTTTAACTACTTTATTTTACAAGATGTTTTTTTTTCTGACACCCCTAAAAAGCTGGTTCCTTCCTTCTGTAATTATCTCCAATTTCACCTCCAAATAGTTTATTTGTACATAGTTGTTTGCACGTTGTCCCCTACCATTTGTCTATAAACTCCTTGAAGGACTGTTTTTGACAATGGCTAGCACTTCATAATTGCTAGAGAAAGCTTATTGATTTATTTTATATTTAAATATAAATGTATAAATATATTTATATTTATTATATATATTTTATATTGACTTGTTATATATTTATATTTTATATTATATATTTATATTTGGGGCAAGTTACCTTCCCTAGCGTCATACAGTAAAAAGAAGAGCTGAGATTCAAATCCTAATCTTTTGAGTCCACCCTTTCTACTCTGTCATGATCCTTTAAATTACAATAATAATAATGATCACAATAGTTATTCACTTTAATGTGGAACTTTTGATTGCAAAGCTCTCTATATAATATTATCTCATTTGATCTCTGTGACAATACTATGAGGTAGGCAGTGTAAATATTGCTATTATCATTTCACAGATGATGAAATGAGGTTAAATGATTCACTCGACATCACAGAATCAGTAGATTTTCTTGTTTAAAATTTTATTTTATTTTTAATTTATGGAAGAACATTTGTATTTCCATATCATAATAAATTTCTATAGCATAATAAAAAGATGATTTCATAGGAAATTGCAAATCCATTATGTACAACTTTTCAATAATCCCTGACAATGACATAGAGCAGAGCAGTATTCAAACCTATGTTTCCTGGTTACTTGTCCAGGCATTTCAGTTCTAGAGCTCCCCCAAATTAACAGGATTTGTGTTTTGGATGATGGCAGGGGAACCATCCTGTGATGGGTATTTTTTCAAGGGGGGGGGGAAGAAAGGAAGCCACAATGTCAGTAAGCATGGGAGAATTGTTGTTAACCATTGGACTTGGGATGGTCAGATTGAACATCTCAAGTCTGAGAATTTAGGTTTGAACTCTGGCTTTTTTTATTATATATCTGATCTTGGGCAACTCACTTTGTTCATCCTGGTGTCAGTACCGTCTCTGTGAAATAGTAGGATTAAATGAGATGTCATCAACAGTCCCTTCTACATCTACAGCCGAGGACCCAACAACTCTTAGCTTACCCCACTCTGGGTACTGCAAGACTTGCAACCCAGTGCTGATCCTGAGGGGGTTCGAAAAACCTCCTTGGGGTCTATTTCCATCAGACAGGGTGAGACCCTCACACATGTGGTGCACTGAAATGGATCCTCTTCACAAAACTCAAATGGAGGTGGGAGGGGTAGAGACGGGGTGGATAAAAGCAGGTTTTCAGACCCACCAGGAAGAAGCCATTGTAATGTGTCATGGTGTTGGTTTTCATGGAGAATAGGTCAGTGAATCTTACACACGAGAGAACATGTGGTATGTATGCTAGGATGCGATGCACAATGAAGGGACGGGCAAGTTGACAAAATGTGGAAGGCATATGGCTTGGGAGGAGCACTCTGTTGGGACTGGAATGTAAGCAAATATGGTGATGATCATGTTCACTGGAGAGTATGCTGCATCTTTTCTTTTAGGAGGGATAGTGGTCAGGGAAAGAAAATTCTCCAGAAGTACTGACATAAGAGATAGCAAGGAAAAGGTCTGAGAGATCTGAAAACCCAATTCTGGCATTTTACAGGATAAGAAATTGAGGTCTACCTATGTATTAAGTAACTTGTTTCAAACATATTAGTAAGTCTTAAAAAGCAGATTTCCCTATTTCTAGTCTAAATATGGGTGTGTATATATACATATATATATACACACATATATATATGCATATATATGTAATAGATATGTAATAGAATCATAGAATATTATTTAAAATTGTAGAAATCTAGACCTGAAAGGTAAAGCAAGAATATATATATATGTATGTATATATATATATATATATATATATATATATATATATATATATATATATATATATAATTATATAATTATATTATTAGTATATTATATATTATGTTATATTATATTATATATATACATATATAAAATAATAATAGAATCACAGAATATTATTTAGAATCACAAAAATCTAGACCTGAAAGGGAAAGCAAGAATAATTTTAGTATTTCCATAGGACTTTAAGGTCTGCAAATTAAGACAACTCTGAGGTATCATTACACACTTGTCAGATTATCTAAGATGACAGGAACAAATAATGATGAATGTTGGACGGGATGTGGGAAAACTGGGACACTGGCACATTGTTGGTGGAGTTGTGAACGAATCCAACCATTCTGGAGAGCAATCTGGAATTATGCCCAAAAAGTTATCAAAATGTGCATACCCTTTGATCCAGCAATGCTACTACTGGGCTTATATCCCAAGGAAATACTAAAGAAGGGAAAGGGACCCGCATGTGCCAAAATGTTTGTGGCAGCCCTTTTTGTAGTGGCTAGAAACTGGAAAATGAATGGATGTCCATCAATTGGAGAATGGTTGGGTAAATTATGGCATATGAATGTTATGGAATATTATTGTTCTATAAGAAATGATCAGCAGGATGAATACAGAGAGGCTTGGAGAGACTTACATGGACTGATGCTGAGTGAAGTGAGCAGAACCAGAAGATCATTATACACTTCAACAACAATACTGTATGAGGATGTATTCTGATGGAAGTGGATATCTTCAACATAGAACAGAACTAATCCAATTCCAATTGATCAGTGATGGACAGAATCAGCTACACTCAGAAAAGGAACACTGGGAAATGAGTGTAAACTGTGAGCATTTTTTTTTTGTTTTTCTTCTCAGACTATTTTTACCTTCCAAATACAATTCTTCCTTTGCAACAACAACAACAACAAAATTCAGTTCTGCACATATATATTGTACCTAGGACATACTATAACATATTTAATACGTATGGGAATGTTTGCCATCTAGGGGAGGGAGTGGAGGGGAGGAGGGGAAAATTCAGAACAGAAGGGAGTACAAGGGATAATGTTGTAAAAAATTACCTATGCATATGTACTGTCAAAAATGTTATAATTATAAAATTAATTTTTAAAAATGAAAAAATTATAGATTGTTTTATATATATATATATGTATAATTCATATATATATATACATATATATATATATATATATATATAAAATCTCATTTAAGCCACATACTTGCCTTGTGAGGTTAGTACTATAGTACTTTACATTTAGTCCCACTTTATAGATGAGAAAATGGAGGTTCAAAAAAATGAAGTGTCTTGCCCTTCAAAACATACCTCTCTCCTAGTGCAAGAAGGGCAGTATTCTTTCCACTGGGCAAACATTAGATGGTTAATACTAAATTAAAAAGTGTTTATAAATGGTCATTGAACTAAAATTAAGGGAATGTGGTAGAAAGGGAAATGTCTGGTTTTTATAAAATCTGTATATGTGTATTTATGGGGAAATATATATATATATATATATACATATACATATACATATATGTATATATTTATATTTAATGCCTTTCATCTTTACATATAGTCACTTTTCAGTATGTTTCTCTGCTTCCCATAGTGAGACTCTCCTTGTACCAACAGAAAATAGACCACATCTGATAGCAGATTCAATATTCTATATGCATATTCAGGAGTTATGAAGACCTGAGTTCAAATCAGGCCTCAGAAATATCCTCGCTGTGTGACCCTGGACAAGCCATTTAACCTTATTTGCCTCAGTTTCCTAATCTGTAAAATGGGGGTAATAATAGCACCTAACTCCAAGAATTGCTGTAAAGATAATATGTTACAATATTTGTAAAGTGCTTAACAGTGTCTGGCACATAGTAAGTGCTATTTACTTTGTTATTATGTTGTTGTTATTAATTATTATTATCATTATTTTATTTGCTATATTCCCTAATCTTTTCAGCAGAGGAAAATAAATATTTTCATCTCATTTCCAAAGCTTCATTTAGTCATCATAATTACTCAATGTTCTGGCTCATTTTAGCATTCTTTTCATGTATTCATTGTGTATTATGTTGTATTTGTGAATGTGTATGTAATTATGTATTGTATATTGTATTCATTATGTATATAATTCTCAGACTCATCAATTCATTCACATTTTCCTGTTTTTCTCTGAATTCTTTACTTTGTCCATCTCCTATAGAGCAGTCATATTTCATTATATTCACAAGCCATAATTTATTCACCCATTCCACTGCTGATGGGCACCCACTTTGTTTCAAGTTGTTTGCTAACATACAAAAAAGAAATTATAAAGGTCTTCCTCTCTCCCATGTATTTTGTTTTGATTAGGTAAAAGGCAATTCTGTGTCTCATTTCTTACCTAGCTTTTATCACTGAATGGGAAAGCCCTTAGCTTACAAAGGCCTAGATCTCCCACTGCATCCAAGGCCATCTCTATATCCTGGTCTATATCTGGCCACTGGACCCAAATGGTTCTGGAGGGGAAGGTGAGGCAGGTAACCTTGCCCGTCCTCCCCCCAACTTAAATCCAATTCACTTGCACATCCCAGCATTACTTCCTTGATGTCAGGGTCCCCCTTAAAAATGAAAGATAAACAACAACACAAATAGTGGAAGTGATATATTTTGGAGGAAGATTATTCTCAAATATATGAAGGCAAAGAAAATAGGGGTACAGTACTTTTTTTCAGTTCTCCAGGACACTTTAAAGTGGGGAGGGAAGAGGTCATGAAAATTAGTCCCAACACTAATACAAGTATTGTTTCTTTCACATTTTGGCTCTCGACAGAGACAAAGGCACCTCCAACCAGAAGCAAACCTAAAGGCCTGGAGTCCGGCTGTTCTCCAAAAACAATGCCAGGAGGAAGCCTGGGTACAGATGCTGGAGCAGCAGCCACCAGAGGTTCCATGACCATAGCTCATAAATCAAAGACCATTCCTGCTGCCAAGAAGTCAGCAGTCTCAGCTTCCTGCAGAGCCAGGAGACAGGGAGGGTGTCAGACCCTTGACAAGAGGCCCATTGGGGATTCCAGAATCCTTCACCCCCACCACTGATAGCCAATCGGTCGCCAAGTCTCAGCAGTTCTGCCATTACAACAGCCCTCACTTCCATCCCTTTTTCTCTCTCATCTCTGGCCCTCATCACCTCTCACCTGGACTATGCTGCTAACAGGTATTTCTACTTTCAATCTCCCTCTTTTCCAATGCAGTCTCTGAACTGAAGATAGAATGGTCTTCTTCAGGGCCCAATATATTCTCCATGCTCAGAGACCCTACTGCCTCTTGGATAAAATGTTAGCTCCTCAGGGTGACCTTTAAAAGGCCTCTTAAATCTCACTCCCCTCCCAGGCTTATTTCATTTTAGTTTCCTTTTCAGCCAAGTCCTTTCACTAGATAATTTCATGAATCCAGCATTCCATCTCCCATCTATGTGCTTTTTAAATAAGCCGCACTCCTGCCCTCCCACTGAGCCTGGAATGCACTTCCTCCTCCTCCTCCCTGCCTCCTATTAGAATTCCTCCCTTCCTTCAAAGCTCAGCTCAGAAGCCAATCCTTCCAGGAAGAACAACTTGAGTTTCCCAGATGTTAGGCCTCTCACTTCAATTTATCTTGTAGTTACTTATCTGTGTTCCTTCAGTATACCAATCCTTGAAGGAAGGGATGGCTCAATTTTGAGGTTTGTATTCCCAGGACCTAGAACTTTAGTAGGTGCTTTACAAAATTTAAATAAAGCCAGGAGCTATCTTGTAGGTTATTCATTTAATAATTAACATATATTTTCTTAGTTTAAATCCTATTTGACTATTTTCTAACTGTGTGAATTTAGACCAGTCACTTAGCATATGTTTCATTTTTCTCTTCTATAAAAAGGACATAATAATAGCACCCACTTCCCAGGCTTGTTGTGAAGGACAAATGGGATAATTTTTTAAAGCCCTTCCAAAACTTATAGTGCTATATAAATGCCAGTTATTATTATTGTTATTATTATTATTATTATTATTATTATTATCTGAATGCCTGCTTTGCCATATGCATTTTGGGGAGTGTTTAAAAAAAACATAATTCCTATCTCCAATAAGCTTACAATAAGGAAAATAAAACATATGCATGAAAAAAACTTAAATGCTAAACAACATATGATATGTGTCATACGAGCAGCCTAAGGGAATGAAAGGGCTCTATCAGGAGTGGGTTTGTTCTAACTTATCCACAGAGTCTGGAGGATGATGCTCCGATTAGGTGGTAAGGGAGATGTGTTTAGGGATGGTCTCTGGGGTCCATTCCAAGCTTGACGTTATCTCTATGTGTGACTACGTCCACCCTTACTTTATTCACCATTCATTTTGCAGCTAATACAGGTATTGTGAGAATCTGACCTTATTCTTCTAGTCCTCCTTCATACCAGTGGGTCAGGTACCTAGATGTACCTTCTAGATATGGTTGGAGAATGGATTTCTAATGCTTTTAGCTCAAGCTTCCATCCTGGGATTATCCCAATGTTAACTGCCAGTGATTAGCTCCTTAATTTCATTTAACCAACTAACATCAATCAACTTTTACAAAGTAGATATTTGCTGAGAAGAGAAAGCAGAAGTCTAAACATTCCTCCCACTACCCAGAGACACACCCAGAGTCCCCTATAGAACCTTGGTCTCTGGGGATAGTGGTCTCCGATGGAGTTTCTAGCATTATCCCCCAAGTTTGCTTCTGATGGATGAATTGCCATTCTCTCACTTGGCTATCTCTGATCCATTTCTATGCTTGATCAAGCTGGACCAGGCTTGGCTATCTACAAAGTCTATGGCCTGCAGTTTCAAAACTCCCAGTGGCTTGCTTTGCCAAGCTTTCCAAGCTCACAAGATCACAGACTGTTCATTTGTATAAAAGTTCACAAAGTACAAAAGTAAAAAAAGTACAATAGAAACAAGAACAAGAGTAGAGCAAGGAACTTTCAGGCTACAAAATGGAAGTCCAAAGGGAAAATACAGACCAAAGGCCACGTTCTCCACCCTGGAGATTACATATTGTCTCATACTCCAATGCACATGAAAGTCAAGACATCATCTTCCCAAGGTCATTGGTCCTTCACCACAAGAATAAGTAACAACTCCAAAGCAACCAGAAAGTAATAAAGACCAAATCACCCAGTTGGTTCCTTTTATAAATATTCTCAATTCTTACTCGGCAGCTAATTTAAGGCCTGCTCTTCTTCATATGGAAAGCAGACAAGAATCAATAAATGACATTTGTAGAGGGGACTGCAACATGTAGAACCCCTTAGCCCATGCTAATAGGAATGGGGCTCCTAGTGGCCAAATACCATTAAAGAGATAGCTACTCTACCACATATATTCCTGATAGCTCCTCTATGACATTGCTACTGTAATGTCCCATCACCTTGTAAAGTTGATCCAGGGACAGAGGTGGGGGACAATCTTTTGGACTGGGGAGCAAAACTATTGCACATTCTCCCAAGTTGGAAAGTCTTTGAGTTCAGTTCTGGTGCTGTCTGTTTATAAAGAATAAGAATGTTTTCCTCATCCTGTTTTCCTTCTTAAGCCATATCAAGTCAACAACAAGTGTCTATTAAGGACTACAATGTAGTAAATTCTGGGGATACAAAGAAAGGGAAAAAATAACAGTCCCTATACCCAAGGACCTTACAATCTAGCAGGGGAAACAATAGATGAACAACTACACAATAGATGAACAACTATGTACAAGCAAAAAAAAAAGACAGAATACATTTGGAATAGTCTCAGAAGGAAGGCATTAAGATTAAGGAGGGTGAGAAAAAGATTGTCAGTGAGTGGAACAAGTGAAAGAGGAAAAGATTTAAGGTGAAAATATGTTACCTATGGAACAGGTATTGACAATAGCACAAGTAGCCTTAGAATGATATAGTGCAAGGTTGAGAGGAAGGAGAATTAAGAGAGAGGTCAGTGGAGGATGAAGTATGGGGTCTGAACAGCAGTATTAGGGGGATCAACTGATATAGCATTTTTGAAGTGCTTAGCATAATGTCACTTAAACACTTTTTCCCCTTCTACTTCCCTTCAGAATTTCTGCATTATAGGAAGGGAATGATGGAGTGAGACTCATTGAGGACTATTCATAGAGCTTCCGCAGAGTTATGCCAGGTGAGGCAATCTATGGCTAGAAAATAGTGTTCAAAGGAATGGGAGGCAAGGCAACAGATGTGGACTTGTAAGAAGTCCAAGAAGGTGCCTGGAGAATGATAGAAATGGTTGCTCTCATGGTATCATGGATTATTTTGTTTTGCAATTTGAACAGAAAATACTTCACTGAAGAAAAAAGGAATTGTTTTCAGGACTCATGAAAATAAATTGAAGAGCTTATGTAAATATCAATACATTAGTATTATAATATTATCATTACTACATATTAATATATAATATATTATTATATAATTAGTAATTAAACTATTATATGTGTATATAATAATATATAATATGTTATTATATAATTAGTAATTAAACTATTATATGTGTATACATTATGTATGTGTGCATGTTAAATGTATAAGTGTATATATACATATTTTGTATATATGTCTACATATTTCATATATATGCCATTTAAAAATTTATGAAGTGTCCATATATATATATATATATGGATATAATTATATATGTCAATAGATAGAGACTTGATATAGATTTGATTCTTAGCAAATAACTCTGTGATGTAGGTGCTATTATTTGCCCTTTTTTATGCAAGAGGAAACTGAGGCTAGGATAAATTAGTGGACTTAACACCAACAATTAGTGTCAGAAGATGGATTTGAACTTGGTGATTCCTAACTCCAAGTCCAGTTCTCTATACATCACTCTACCACCCAACAGGAGAGGCAGACATCTGTCTCCACTGGCTTAATACAGTGCTCCATAAAGTCAAAGTAGGAATAAAACAACTTAGCAAACTCCTATCCAAACATGGGGTTGTGCCACATATAGACATGTGAATAAGCACTATATCTTCCCCATTAACCAGTGGATCCAGGAAAAAATGAGATTGCTTCTCTTGTTCTCCAGCTCTAATAAGAAACACTTACTTTCTCCAGTCCAGTCCAGTCCTCTTCACCAGTTGGTGGAGGAGTCCAAGTGGAATTTGGAAACATTCAGAATTCTGAGAGACCCTGGAGTAAAAGCTTGCCTCTTCAGATCTAAACCATGTCAAGTGGAAGCCAGGAGGCATCTCACTTGTGCTCTGAGCTTGGGGAAGTCTCTGCAAACATTCTTCATTTCCACAGTGTATTTCTCACCACGCAAAGCCCAGAGCTTCCATCTGGTTTCCATCAGGGTACATGTTGTAACTCTGCTGCAAAGCTATGCCCGGGTTACATTTGTCCTAAAGCAGAGCATGGAAAAAAAGAAGGGCTATGGCAAAGGATTGTGGTCTGGTGGTTAGATCACAGGACTAAAGGTTGACTCAGGGAACTGGCAACCTTCCTGGCCATTGAGGGTCCACTCACATCTGCTTTATGTGCCTCCATTTCATGCTGCTGGGATAGGTAGGTGATTGTAAATAATTTAAATGTGTTTTCTATGCCAAATCAAATGCACCCAATTCTATTAAAATAAACATGCCAGATTAAATATAAATAGAATATCATAATTGTCTGGTCTTTAAAACTAGGAAGTACCATTGGCTGGAACAGTAGACTCCTCAAAAACTGCTTTAAGAAAATGGACTAGACTCACAGAGGCAGAAGTGACCTCACAGTGGCCATTTTCCTCCCCAATGTTCTCAAGAAGTGGTCATTCAACCTCTTCTTAAAGACTTCCAACAATGGAGAACATACTACATAGTTTTTGAACAGCCTCATTGTTAGCAAGATTATTTCTTAGTTTAAGAAGAAATCTGCATCCCTGAAATGATATTCTCTGTCCCTATCAATTCTTTCTGGCTCTCTTTACTTCCTTCAAGTCTTCACTAAGAATCTATTCCCCTTTAGTTTTCTTTAGTCTTATTGCCTTCTTTCTACAACTACTCCCAATTCATTTTGTGGGTACACAGTTGTTTTCCCCATTAGACTGTGAGCTCCTTGAGAGAAGGGACTGTTTTTCATTGTTGTTTGTTTTGTGTGTGCTTTTTTTCCCTTTCTTTGTATCTCCAGCCTATGGCATAGTGCCTAACACTTGGTAAGGACATAACATATGCTTGTTGACAGACTGCCTCACTATGACTCCTGAGTAATTTTCACATGAGCTGTCGTTCAACCCAACTCTCCTCTAACCTGTGTTTTTGCAACTGATTTGCTGAGTATACAAATAGAATATCACATTTCTCCCTGTTAAATTATATTAATTTACCCACTGCATTAATCTAGTTTGACAAGATATTTTTAGATTTCCTTATTCAACAATCTTTGTTTAGTATCCTTCCTTGTTTTGTGTTGGTCATAAATTTGATAAGCATGTTATTATATTTATCAAACTAATAACAATATTGAACAAAACAAACTTAAGATGAGTTCTGTGGGCACTCCACCAGATGCCTCCAAGTTGGCATCAGTGCCCTAATTCTTTGGGTTTAGATATTTAATCAGTTTTAAATCTGCCTAACTACACATTCTCAATATCTTCATGTTCCAGCTTTCTGATCAGATCTAAATGTATTTTTCCTATCCCTTCTTAGATGCACTCCATTTGTGATCAAGGAGATGTATCTTGAGTCCAGGTCCAGATGATCAAATACTATTTTCCAACACTATTTCCTTTACTAGTTATTTACTTTTTATACTTAGCATTCTCTTTCAAAGCTCCTACCTTCAATCAGCAACAATGATGAAGCATCTCTAACATGTCCATAAGGATAACTTGCCAAGGAGTTCATCATCCTCACTAGAATTTCTTTTTTGGGTTCTATATGGTAAGATCATTTGTTCTCATCTAAATCACTGAAAAATGGCTATTTGACATCAGCTTTGACAAGACTCTCCATTAGGACCTAGATAAAGGCTCAAAGAAAAAACAATATACTTCCCAACTCTTTATATCAGAGTGACATAAGATTGCAAAGGGTTTTCATTGCTAAAGAAAGGGGTATGAGTTATACCCTAAAGACAATAGGGAGTTTCCAAACACTACAATTTGTTTCATCTTTCCATGACTAAAACTAGAGTACCTCTGGATTTGTAGCACTTGTGTATCTTCACCAATATTCCACAGAGCATAGGAAGCTGCTTCCTATGAAGATGGTCTACCTCAAACCTATAACCTAGCTCCAATGGCTTACATTATTTCTCCTTCCCTGCTTCTCATCAATGTCTTATTATACAGATTTATATCACCTCCTGTCTCTGAGTTGATTTACCTATTTGTTTTTTCTTTGAAGGATTTCTTCCATTCTTTTGAAAATTATCCAATTCTCTCTGAAAATCTGGGAAGTATAAAGGCTCATTGTCTATGCACATGGTTGTTCCTTGGCACTGAAAAAAATACAAAAATAGAACTATCTCTGCCCACTCTTGGAACAGTCTGCTTGTGTTCTAAGCTTATGGAGATTCTTCATTTTCAATGTCTCTGGTCGCTATTTGCTCCGTGCATATGATAAGTGTTTGTTTGGAGGGGACTGGAGAACCTGTCAGCATGGATTCTTGAAGAGGAATGGTGCCTCTTTTAAATAGCAGATTTCCCTTGCCTTCTAATAGGACTCTTCTGTTATCTCTACTTCTCTTCAAAGGCTTGGCCAGGTGAGTGTGTTCCACAATTAGCATATTTCTGCCAATGCCCTATGTAAACAGCAAATGCCCTCAGCCTTTATCTAGTTGACTCTGAGTGAACCTTTACAATCCTTGTTTCTAGGCAACATAATTATTATGTGTGTAATCATTCTAATTATGTTGTATTTATTAATCAGCCACATAGACCTGGCACTATGCTTTAAGTAAGATTTCATGTTCTGGCAGATGATACAGCTCTGGGAATGGGGAAAAATGATTTGGAGCCCTATGTATAATATTCTTTCTATCCCTACTTTATGCCATTAAAATGTCTTTTAGAAGGGGAAAATGCTATTAAGTTCCAAGATCTTGCTATTCTATAATAACCATTCAATCATCCTCTTACCTACTCTAAACACTGAAAGCATGGCAGAAAGGCTCAAGGCCTGAGAAAGGGAAGCAGAGATGAATGAGCCTGGATTGTGGGGACATCTTTGAGGCATCAGGGAGAGAGAGCCACTAGTCTAGAACAACAGCTCACATTTGGTTCATCTTCCTTTTAGCTCCCTCTTGCCTCTAAGGTACATCCTTTGTTTAGCTCTGAAAAACCTTTTACTCCAGGTTTACCAGGCTCATTACATATTACCATCTTTCATGCATTCATTGCAGCCAAACTGACCTTATGCATGACATGGTACTTCATATTCCTCTGCCTTTGTAGAAGCTGCCCCCCATGCTTACAAAGGATTCCTCTCTCCTCCCTGTTGCTGAGGCTCTCTTGTTCTGTAAAAGCCTGATAAGAGGCCTTTCCTGATCCTGCCTCAGATAGGATGGGATGGGACAGAATATAACAAAATGGTATGCTACAGTACAGTATGGAATGGTGTAATATAGTATAATATGGCATGGTATATGTGTATATTATATGTCATGGCATAATCTGATATAATGTGGTATGGCATGTTATAGTATAGTACAATATGGTACATGTATGATATGTATATATTTGATACCATTTGAATATTATCCCACTAATATTATCCCATTTGATCCTCACAACAGCTCTGGGAGGTAAGTATAATTATCATCATCTACATTTTACAGTTGAAAAAATTTGGGCAAATAGAGTGTGATGCACCAGGTCACACAGCTAGTAAATCTCTGAGGCCAGATTATAACTCTGGGCAGGAAGACTCTGAGACTAGCATTTGTTCACTGCACCACCTGATCAGGCAAAGAATTGTTTTGTTTTTATTTTTCCCAATAACTAATTCTATACCTGACATACAGAAGTGGCTTAATAAATGCTGGTTGATATATCCTCAAAAAAATAAAACTAGGTAATCCAAAGAAAATGGAGAGATGCAAAGTAGGAACAATTAATTACTAAGAAATACAATCAAGGAAATATATGATAATAAAAGGAGAACTGTACATGGTAACAGTTGACTAGTCCAGGGTATTTGTGGCACTGATACTACAATATAAATATAAAAAGATCTAGAAAAAGCATATTATATAGATGTTCTACAAAATATCTATGGAAAAAAAGCCTATGGGATGAGTTGCAGAACATGAAGAATGGATTTGTGCTCTAATGGCTATTAGCATTCCCTAAAATGGAGAAAATGCCAGTAGTAATCATTGCACAGATCTATGGAGTAATGAAAAATGATAAATAAACAATAGTAAGTTCTTGAATAATTTCCCAGAAGGCTTCACACTAGTAGACTGAGTCTCCAATTCTGGTTTCTTCAAATATTAATATTAGGCAAGCCATTTTTCTGGGCCTGGGAGATTCTACTCATTAAAATGGGGATAATATAAATTCACCATTGACTGAATACCTTCAAGGTATTGAGTGATTATCACCACCCCACTCTGTTACACAGAGACATTTAGGTGAAGGTTTTCTCTAAGCTCACAGGTTTGAGGGGAATAAATGTGGAGGGCTAAGGAAAGAGTACCCATTTTTCCAGTTGGAAAATACAATCAGGGAATGACAAATACTGCCCAAAGATTGCTCTCACATT
This sequence comes from Sminthopsis crassicaudata, assembly GCF_048593235.1. Classification (NCBI taxonomy): domain Eukaryota; kingdom Metazoa; phylum Chordata; class Mammalia; order Dasyuromorphia; family Dasyuridae; genus Sminthopsis; species Sminthopsis crassicaudata. Next base: position 653,379,445 of record NC_133618.1, read on the forward strand.
CACAGTGATGTTCTAAGAATAAGGGAGATGAATAGTTGTGACAGTTCTTTGACCCTTCCCAAAGAAAGGTACTATATAAATTTAAGGACCCAAAGTAGGACTCCATGCACAATAGAAATCAACTGAAAATACTTAACATCTATTTCTGTTAAAGAAAGCCAAATTACTCATCACTCCCATCCCTACACCAGATAACTCATGGTTCAGAGAAATAGAACAGTTCGACAAAGACTCCATTACAGTATTTACACCTGCCCCCATCTAGCCCTGGATAGATTAGCAGTCTACATTGGCCCCCTTCAGCAGATCTCAGATTATCCATGAATTAAGCCACACACCTTTATTCCTCACTTCCACTTCATAGAACTAGCAATAAAAAAGTATTAAAACGTAAATACAAGTCTGTTCCCTTTCAGCATGTCAAGTTAACACCAGAGGATGTATGGAATTATGCATCTCCATCTCCAAAATGGCATCCACATTTCCCCAACCCACAGGCTCTGTATTTTTCCAGCTTTTAAATAAGAAACATATCTACAGATGCAAACTGACTGTTCTAGCTCTTTCTGTTGTTTTGTCATAGAGTGGATTCCACCATTAATCAGTCAGATAAAAAGGAAAATCAGAAAGGGATGGGAGGATGCATGTGGATATACTGTGTGTCTATTTAAATGACTAGTTTTGCAAAGCTAGAAATGGCAAATGCCAAGGATGACCACATAGAAATATGATTCCAGGACACTCGTGTGTGTGTGTGTGTGTGTGTGTGTGTGTGTGTGTGTGCGTGAGTGTGTGTGTGTTGCACATATGGTCAATGAGTGTAGTTGTTTTCCCTGGTTAACATCAATCTATTACTAGATAAAATTACAGGATCTTAGAATCAGCTGTGAGATCTGACCTCTGTAGTTCACTCCTGTGAGTCATCTTGAAGTGACATTGCTTGTCAAAACTGATTAGCCAATCAAGTCTTTTAACTGAGGTGAGTTGTCCCTTTGAGTTAAAATGATGCCGTTGCCTGCTTTTTCCATTTAAAAGTCGCCTTGCACTGTCTTTGTCACTGATAACTTTGCTTTTCCTCCCACCGCAGTCTCCTTACCCTGTTCTGCCAAATCTTCTCCTATTTGGGGACTGGATTCAGAATCCATATTTGTACCGTAATGTACTATTCAGCTTTGGTTTCACTACTGATCACAAGGAGGCAAAAATCTTTTTTCCCTGCAGGATTTTTCTTTGTCTTGGAATCAATAATCCTAAAAGCAAGTATTCAGACTTTACACAGATCCTAGGGACAAATGGACCCAGGAAAGCTGGGTCTGAATGGCCGTGCCAGTTTGGGGGGATAAGTGACAGGTCAAAGGTATAGGATGTCTACAGAAAGTATGATATGGGAGTTATCTGTGTTGTATTGGTAGGATATACAATTCTTCCTTCTGACCCAGTAAAACTAGGAGTCATGAATAGTACTATATATCCCTACAAAAAAAAAAAAAAAAAAGAAATCTCATCTAGAAGATGCCCCTAAGGGATCATAAATGAGTGATGTAGTTGTTCCTATATGCTATCATCCCTGAAGATTGAAAACCAAGTTAAAACTGAACAGAGGTAAGTGGCGAATTTGGCTTGGTTGGTTTGTTTGACAGTGACTGGGACGTTTTGTGTTTTTTTTTGTTTTTTTTTGTTTTTTTTTTTTAACCTCATAGATCCCTCCCCTATGGTTATATTCCACTCCATCATGATGTTGCACTGACATTGGGCTCTTCAAAGGCTACTCCAACTGAGGACAAGCTATAGTAGGTCACATCAATCTAGAAAGGCTTTGAAATTTGGCCAAGAAATGGGTTGTGCCTAAGAGCCATCTTTATAATTTGGGATAAGCTCGTCACCAGAAAGTTGTCTCCTGAGTGAGATATTTTTGGGGGTGAGAGCAGACCACCTCCATCCTGAATATTACCTCCTGAGGTGCATAATGGTGTCCCCTAACTCTGGAGACAGTTCACCCACTCCCAAAGAAATCAGAGCTTTTTTAAAGCCCCAATGATACATACAACCCTCATTTTAACATAGCTGCTAAGTGTTCCTTTCAGAATACGTGAGGCACTCATAATAATAATAAAAAAGTGCTCTGGGCTTTCTTAAAACTGGATACATCAAAGGATTTTCGTTAGTAATTTGGGAAGCATCCGCCTCTGGGTGCTACTGCTGTGATTTCAAAATAGAATTATCTCGTGCTATGTGATTTCTTGAATCATTAGTTTTCCATTCCCTTTCCCTCCTTTTCTTTTCTTGACTTTTTTTTTCTTTTTCTCTTCAGACCAGCTACTTCTCATAGAAGATTCTGGGGAGTGAGGGGGGATGGGGCAGTTTATAAGGAATCCTCCTCATCTCAGCCCCAAAAAAAGGCATCTTCCTTGTCTGAGAGTCCAGAGACTTAAGTCAAGGAGCAGGGGCCAGATTCAGGGATGTCCCTGGGAGTCAAAAGCTGATTGGAGAGGGGCAGAGCTAGCTCTAAACTGAGGCACAGAGGCATTGGGAATTAGGGCTAGAGATTTGATTAACCCTTTCTTTATACCATGAAACTAAAACATGCAGCTTTTCTGCTATCATTAAATCCAAATTCTTGCTAGCAAATCCACTATGGTGTATAGAATACAACCTCAGTCCCACCCCTTTAATTACTTTGCTGACAGCAAGCTGAAACTCTTCAAAAATATAATTATCAACAATTGTAACTTATTATACACTGAAGAGTACTTGCCTTTGAAGATTTGATAATTTTAGCATTAACAAGGTCAAGTAAGGAAGTGACTTAATTTACCTGTTCAGCCAGAATCCAAAAACCTTAAGGGAACAACCTACAGGTTTAAAACAAAAAAACAATGTAATACCAGACCCAAATTCATACTGGAGAACAAGTCTTGGAGTACCTTTTTTTAGGCTTTCAGGTTTATAAAGCACTTTTTTCCTGAAAACCCTGCAAGGTAAATCACGTAAGTCTTACTAAATCTATTGTATATTTAAGGAGACTGAGCTCAGCTAGTGAATATCAAAGTTAGGATTTGAAAACAGATTTCTCAGCTTGAAACACAATATTTTTCTTCTCCACCATATGAAAAATGGTTTCTATTGAATATAGATCTCACAAGGAAAGTATGAGGTAAGGAACTTGGTGGTCAGGGAGAAGGGAGTACATTTTTTTTTTCTTATTCTGGTCTAAATTTACATATGGCCTATTTTAGTGTCATACAGGAGTGCTGCTGGTGGGTGATTATGACCCCAGACAGCAATAATAGCACAGAAAACCATAGAGGTCTTTTGGTTCTTCCTTTGATGTCATGAGTTGAGGTAAAGCCAGATGCTAGCAAAGTTAGAGAGCAAGTATTCTGAACCGAAAGTAAAATGTCAGCTCTGTGCACAGGAACATGCTCAGTTGTCCACCAGGATGCTCCGAATGGTGTTTCTTTGGGCAGAAAAGATCTAGTAAAGTAAAGGTCTAGACAGGTCTCTTCAAAATTTTGCTGCTGGATAAATACTTGTATAGAATTGCTGAATTTTATATGTAAAAGATGCTTCTGGTCCAGACAAGACCAAGAATCTCCCTTATTCCTAACTCAATAATCATCCACTCTTTGTTGGACAAACCATTGACAGGAAACTTGCCAATTTTAATTTATACCACTGATATCAATAGATACTTCTCTCCTAGATCATAATATATTTATGCAAAATAAACTATATAAGTAAAAATAATTGTACCTTAGATGAAATTAATGAACTAAAGGAAGTAAAACAACCTACCACTCAACAGGAGAATAATAATAACTATCATTTATATGTTATTTTTATATATGTATATATACCAAAGTTTTATATATATATATATATATATATATATATATATATATATATATATATATATATATATATATATATGTGTGTGTGTGTGTGTGTGTGTGTACATAGATATATGTATATATTATTATATACATCATTTCATTAACTATTTACTAATTATAATTTATTAGTTATTGTTATATGTTATTATAAATTATTAAACTTAATTATATATTAACAAATTATTATTTACTCATTATATGCATATAACTATATAGACACATATATAAAGCTTTGCTATATCAAAACATGTATGTATATATATATATGTATATACATATATATATATATAAAACTATAGATATGCTTTGATCTCACAACAGCCCCATGAAGTAGGTATTGTAATGAAAGCACCAAAATGATGATATTCTCATTTTTCAGCTGAAGAAATCGAGGCTGAAAGATATTAGGTGACTTACCAAATTTACATGGCTAATAAGGAGAAGAGAGGATTTTAACTCAAGCCTTTTTCATTCTAAGTCCTGTATTCTATCTGCTGTATTACCTGACAGTAGAATCTTAAGATACAGAGCTGATGATAGAATACCAGTCCTGGAGTCTCTTAAAATTTTGTTTATATATACACACACACATATATATGTGTGTGTGTGTATATAGAGAGGCAGAGACAGAGACAAAGATACAGAGAGAGCAAAAGAGACAGAAAAATATAAAGATAGAGACAGAGAGAGAGAGAGACAGAGACAGATTCAGAGAGAGAATGAGAGAGACAGAGTTGGAAGGGGTCTTAGAAACAATAACATTGTTCTCCATTCTTCCCCTTTTTAATGAGGAAAATTAGGTAGAAATAATCTAAGGAACTTGTCCAAGATACCATAGTGATCAGTGGCAGAATTGAGAAAACCATTAGATTGTGAGTTCTTCAGTGGAAGGAATTCTATTTTGCCTTTATATTCTCAGTGCTTGGTGGATAAGAAGTACTTAATAAATTCTAATTGATTGATAAGACTCAAATTGAGGTCCCATCCTAGGCTTGCTCCGTCTCTATTATAGAAGGTGTAATGGTTTCTAAAGAACTTTATGTTACATGTGATCTGATATAATCTCCATAGAGACTCTCTGGGGTAACTAAAGTCTTATTCCCCCACTTTATAAATGAGAAACTTAAGTCACAGTCACAGGTAGAACCAGGTACTGAATCCAGGCATTTTTACTCTAAATGCAATGATCTTTCCATTACACCACAGTTGCCTCTTTCCTGGTCACTTTTAACTCAAAAAAATAAATATCGTAGAATCGATAGCAGGCAGCTAGTTGCCACAGTAGATAGAGTGTGGAGCTTTAAGTCAGGAAAATTCATCCTCGTGAGTTCAAATCCAGCGTCAGACACTTACCTGCTGTGTAATCCTGGGCAAATCACTTAACCTGTCTGCCTCAGTTTAAAATGAGCAGGAGAAGGAAATGGAAAAGCACTCTAGCATCTCTGCCAAGGAAACCCCAGACTGGATCAAGAAGAGTTGGATACAACTGAATAACAAAAGTAGGATCAGAGAAGCATAGGTTTTTACATTTAATCTAATCCTCAACCAGGAAAATAATGGATCTTCTCTACAATCCCTTTTCAAGTGGTCATCAGTTCCTATTTTTAAATGACATGGAGCTCCATACCTTCTAAGGCCATGCATTCACTTTTGGATGGATAGCTCCAATGGATAGGAAATATCTTTTGATATTGTCGTTATATCTGCATCACCATAGTATCCACCCATTGGTCCACTATTCTCGGATAAGTGGAGCAAGTGCAATCTCTTCAACAAAAGAATATTTGAAGACCACTATCATGTTCCCTCCTGATTTGTTTTCCTGGTGATGTATATAAAAGTTTTCAGTTTTCCTCAACACACTATCATCCTTCTCCAGAATCCCAAATTTGCTAATAACCTCCTTAAAATACAGCCCTCAGGACCAAAATCAGTATTCCAGAAGGTAGCGTTTTCAGCTATTTATCAAAATGGTTTGGAAGCAGTGAGAGAGATAAATGTCCAAAAGGTCTAAGAAAAGAGTCTTAGTATATTGCATCTCAAAGGCCCAATAAAGCAGCCGAAGCTTCCTTGGGAACCCCCTGTATCACGAAGCCTTCCCCAAGAAGCCAGACTAAAAGTGCAGTCCATTCCCAAGCCAGCACGCTCTTGTTCCATTGCCAAGCCATATCATAATTGATGTTGATTTAGGGCCTGAATGTAATTTGAAGGAAAAGCATTTCAAAGCACAAAAGCTCTGTTCCCAATAAGTTTCATCTATATAATCAAATGCATTCTTTCTGGCCCAATCAGCAGAGGCTTGGCAAAAGAAAGGTCTTTTGGTATGAGCAAAAAAATTCCAAGCTTGAATCTCACAATTGCCCCTTTGAGGGTCATTTCCTCAGCAAGTTTTACAGTGGCGTGCTGAAAATGAATACCGTCTCTATGCAAAGCAACAGGAGGTCACATTATAATTAGAAAGCAATCAGTGGAACTGGTTATGGCTTGGTTTTCTTTCTGAAATGACAATTGATGCTACATCTGCCATTGCATTAATATTATCTGAATTACAAGAACGTGAAGACGAAAGGGGGAAAATGGAGATTTCCTCCCCCACAGCCCCCCTACCCCACCCAGTCCCTTCTCTGAAGCAGCTGATAGAGCTGTCTTTAGCTGAAAGACCACATGAACTAATCAAGACCTAAACAGTTCACCTTTAAAATACGCAAACCATCTGGCAGGCTGTCCCATGATAAATCTCAATGATAAATGTCTCCGTTTTGATGTTACAAAGGAACCACAGACCTGCTCAGTTCTGGCACAGCTGAGAACACCCTGGCAAGAGTAGAATAAAACTCAGATGTCCCAAAATAGAGAAGTAAATCATTTTGACCTGTGGGGCATAATATATTTAGAGAAAACCTGATTGTAATAAAAAAAGATGGAACTCATCATAATTTCCGTCTATAGGAGTGGCAATGTTATTTTAAAAAATATATATATTTCCTCCATAGTTCAAAGTTCTAGATAAGTAAAATTTAAAATCCTCATTCTGCACATATCTGGGGCCCTTCAGATTCCCTACTCTATCCCACCCTCTTGTAATCCCCACCCCTCAGGACTCAGAGACTGTTCCTGTACCCCCTGTTTTGGTCTTCCTACCAAGGCAGAAAGGTAGCTACAAGGACATTTTGAATGATTAATCCATGTGTCTTTCAGGGACATATTTTCCTGGGCCTGCCTCCACTGCCAAGAAAGGACATACTGTAACCATGAGCACCAGGAAGCAAAGGCAAAGCCCCTGAACCTGAGGTTAGCCCCCACAGATGCCAAGAGGGAATCGTAAAATAAATTATGTGGTGTGTTTTTGGAAAGGTAAACTTTCATGCCCAGCCAAGCTTTGGGAACAAATTATGGGGTGGTCAGTTTGCTGCCATTATTTCATATTTTTTATTTTTTTCTACCAAGTTGGGAGAAAAAAAAAGCCTGGATAAGCAACTACAAAATCAAGGAAAAGAAAAGGACGCCTAACTTTCAGCATCCTCCTCCTCCCTCTTACCACTCCAATGGGACACATAGCCATCACCCAATGCAATATGAAGGATCCCAGCCACAGAGAGGGTGGCCAATAAAAGCAGGATCTGGCTGGCTCAGAGTCTCCTGGGAAACTGCCCGAGACCTTGTGACAACTTACAAAAGTATTTGGTCTACTTCACTTTGCTTTTGCACTAACACCCTAGCCTATTCATTCAAGTGCTGGGTCATTTTCTGGTGACTCATGGGAAAGATAGATTTCCCACCTCAACTCTGGTTAATGGTTTTATAAAATGGCTTTCCATCCACATCAACAAAGGATGACCACATGGCAACATAAACGCACTATCCTCCTGGTGAAAGAACTCTACCCTTGCCTTCATAAAGAAGGCATAAACAAATAAATAAATTAATAAATAAATAAATGAATGAATGAACGACTAAATAAATAAATAAATACATACATACATACATACATACATAAATATACATATATATATATACATATATATATATATATATGTATGTATATATATATATATATATAGGTCCAAAGAAAGAATCAGAGGGGAGAAAGGAGGTATATAAACTCAAAGGCAGATTCCTTATACCAAATTGGAGTGTTTTCAAAGAACAATGGAGGTCCTTTAAAAATCTACAGGCCTGAATGGATATGAGCCTGGAATTACTCAGTCTGTCTGGAAAGTTAGTGCAAATAAATTTAGGTTAACTATTTTCAATGAAACCCTTTTTTAAAAAATCTATACTGACAGTCAATTTTTTTAGACATTAATTTATTGACTGTTGGCAACTCAATCAAAGACAGTTATCACATCCCTCTTTTGTCTACATTTGGCCAAGGAATACAAATTTAACTCTTTTAATATTTCCTCACAAGTCCCAGTCTTTAAAAAGGGATGAAAAACACTCATTGGATCATTAATCTTTTCAGCTCTTTAATCATTCCTGTTGTTTTTCTCCTGAATCTACTCCAGGTCACTGACATCCTGCCGGTTCAGAAGTGCTTCAAAATGAATATAGTATTCCAGCTGTCCCTCCAGCATCTTCAGTGGGGGTGTGCAGTGGGGATGAAGAGATGCTTCACTTGGCTGTGTGGGAGAACACACTTCCACGACTGCATCGTCCCTTTCCTCCCCCCCACCATATGGCTCTATGCACTCATATCTGATTTATGCTTCCTGATTACCCTGGATCCTTTGGCAATGCTGCTTTCCAAATGTCTCCCTACTGCTGAATATTGGGTGCCAATATTTTTCCCAAGGGAAAAGACAGAGAAGAGCTATGTGCTTGTTTTTGTTTGGTTTTGTAAAAATAAATTTCTCCTGTATTTTTACTTTCTGGGATAAGAAGACTATGTCTTCTTCTTTATCTTTTCTTTCTTCAGGAAAATAGATTCCAGCCTTGTAGGATACCATAGAAGTGAAGCTGAGCATGGTGGGATGGTGTGGGCACAATGTCTACTTGTCCTAGTGTTTCATGGATGCAATTATAATGTGAAACTTGGAGACCCATTCTATTTAGTGGAAGAAATCATTCTTTCTCTCATCTAAAAGTTCACAAATTATTAAGAGGACAGTAGGGATGTTGATGGGTAAGTTCTGGATGGCAAGTCAAAGAAAAAGAATAGTTGTCTATTGCATTTCAAGAATGATAGTTTATGGTCATATTCAATTCCTAGTGAAAATAAGTCATAGATTAAATAGAGTGTTAAAGGATGGCCAGTTATTGGTACTCTATGATTGCAGGTTGGAGAAAATGTCCTAAATGTTTAGGCTAAAACTTATTAGCCTAATTTTTTTTCTCTATAGCATTAAGTATTGTGTTGGTCCTTCTAAGTGTTGAGAATAATTGCTTTCCTACTTCTCCATTTCTCTCTTAGACACAGTATGACATTTCATTCCACCATATTAACATTTAATAATTGATCCTGAAATCAAAGCTATTTCATGGCAAAATGGCATAAAGCAGGATCAAGAGACATAAGTTTTAATCTTAGTTCTACTACTAACTCAATGTGTGACCTTGAACCAGTTAAACCTTTGTTTTTCTTCTTCTTCTTAACAATAAAAAGAAAGAGTTGGACTGGTTAATCCCTAAGATTCCCTTTTAGGGGCAAAATTTCCAGGAATCTATACTTCTATGATTCTATAATCATCACACCATATGAAATTATTTTGATTGAGGAATCCAAGTTTCATCAAATGCTCTTAGTTTATCACTTTTATTGGATTTTTTAAAAACTGTGTCTTATTTTATCAGCTCATCAGTCTTTTTCTTTCAATTTTATTTAGAATGTCTTTGATTAACACAGTGGCTACTTTTATTTTTGTTTATGAATATTTCTTGTTTG